>NW_015386363.1:0-60292 GCF_001527695.2 Protobothrops mucrosquamatus | reverse complement strand
ATCACAAATGAAGCAGGTGACCTACTTGAAGTTTGACAAACCCCTCATGGTACTTTGGTGGATTTACCTAATGGTAGAAGGCAAGAGGACATTGACACTAGCCCTGATATCAGAAAGTGTCCTTCAAATAGCGTTTTTATTCAGTTGCAATCATTCTGTATGGAAGTAGTGCATAGAATAGAGAGCAGATTCCAGAATAATCATTTTCCAACTAAATCACTAGAGATTCATTTGGGCACATTCAAAGATAGCAAATCATTACCAAAAGCATTTTAAAAAAATTAAAAATATGTCAGCTCACTGTGGTTGAGATGTACAACCAGTTATAAATCTACTAAAGAAAACAAACAGATCACCAATGTAATTTTAACTGTAAGTTACCTCAATTTGTACAAATCAAGCTTGTCTATCATGTTAACACAGGGATTACCAACCTTTTATAGCTAAAATTTTAAGAGCGTGTTAAAAATTATGTGATAACTGTACATAATGGCTGCAGTGGTGGATGTGGCCAGTCACAAAGCAGCTATTTACAGGAAGGCAAACTGGGAACATTGTTTCTCTATATAAAAAACAATATGTTTTAATATTTTATCTGTAAACCACCCAGACTGCCTCTGTGAGGGAGATGGACAGTTTCAAAATTTGATAAATAAATAAACCCAAATTTAATTTTATATCAGAGCATATGGACACATTTCCAAAATGTTGCAATTTTCTGTAATTTTTATTTCCTAAGAGTGTATTCTCGGTACATGCAGGATCCAGAAGCAGTGTTGGAAATAAAAATTATGCTTGACACTGGCAATCTGTTTTGTAAACTGCTGATTTCCAATTTAATTGAAAATAATAATTGAATAAATAGAGAAGAAGAGAAGAGAAGAGAAGAGAAGAGAAGAGAAGAGAAGAGAAGAGAAGAGAAGAGAAGAGAAGAGAACTATTTTTACCTCCAAAGCCAGGTCTCATGGCAAAATCATGGTTCTCTATATGGAGAAGTTGTTCTGATTTCATGGGTGGTACTTTAGTGCTATCTAGTTTCCTCGCCTTAAATTCTTGTTTGCTGGATTATAAACAAACAAATAAATAAATATACATACATATACTGTTCATATACATCCACCAGAAATTATTAAATCATTCTAATATCTTATATAAATAATAAGTCAACATTTACTGTCAGATAGCCAGAAGATTCTAACTATCCAAGCAAAATATGGAGATATAATCCAACCCTGATTTTGGTCCTAGCCATATATTAATGCTTGAACAAGCCCAACTCTGAGGGGGTCCAGCAGATGCTGTTTCCTTTTCCTTGATTACTTGCACAGATACAATAAAATAATGTAAGTAAATACAGGAATTCAGAAATGCAAGATTTCATGGCAATTACATTTTTGATAGCTTTGCCAATACTTGGCAGAAATGATTTTAAACATTCATTGTTATAGAGTTAGAGAGCCCTTGTCTGTATCAATAAGAACACTTTTTTCTAGTATATGTGGTAGGATTTATTTTTATCCTTTGCCTCTGTCAGTAGGTGCAGTATGGATTGCCATCCCATTACAAAATGAATACAAAGCCCCAAAGTATATTTGAATTACGGTTAGGAATAAAAATTATTGTATCCATTGGTCCCTGAGTCACAGAAAATGGTTCTTAAATGTCTCAGGAAAGGATTTTATTGCTTTCTGAGCAACTGTTTCCACAGCTCAAAAAAGATTCATCCCTTCCAGAATAATAGGGATACTCCTGCTGCTCTTAGCAGAAATATATAAAACCTATGAAATAAATATCTAAATCTGTTCTATTCTTTTTTACAAGCAACGTAAGAATAGCGAATTTAAAAGGATGAAGTATTAATCTGTTAGTTCTATTTCAATATTCATTTTGAAACATAGCCTCTTTCTTATGCCGGTAGATCAAGAATTTCTCCTTAAGGGAGAAATTTTTCTACCTAGCCCATTGTGACACCTGTTAGCCCCAGAGTGCAGGAACAAATGACACTATTCTTCTGCCACTCCTAACCCTCTGCAAATGCACTCCATGCCTATGTTTTCCAGCTTCAGCTTGAATTTTTTTCCCAATCTGAGCAATCTTAAGCTTTTCTAAATGGATGGTCTCCAGCAGTTCATTCAAATGTAACAACCCCAACTCTAATTGGCTGTAGTACCAGACAGGCCCTACTCCCCTTCAACAACTGTACCCTGTGCATCCATTTCATTCTTGACTGCTAGGGTGTGCTCCTCACACATGTTATAAACTTGCAGTTGATCCAGTCTTGCAACACTAAATCAATAAACTATACTCTTCCCCAGAAACATACAGGTAGTCCTCAATTTACGAAGGCAATTGATATCTTTGCTAAACAATGCAGTCATAAAGTGTGATTGCATCATTTGGTGATGGTAATCCCTGCAGTATCAGTTGCCATAATCAACCAATGATCATTAGGTGAGGCAACTTTCTACAGCTTCCCCCAACCATTTGGGAAGCTAGCAGGAACTTGTAAGTCCCAGGCAACTCACAAGCAGGCAAATAGGAAGGTAAATGGTTGCTACTGGGTGGATGATGCAAGGGGGTATGTGAGAGCATGAAAGAGACAGGGCAAGGATTTGGGAGGGTGTGCGAGGGTATTTGAGGCATGTGAGGGTGCAAGAGAAGTGTGGCAAGACTTATATACCACCCCATAATGCTTTACAACACTCTCTGGACAATTTAAAATGTCAGCCTATTGCCCCCAACAATCTGGATGTCATGGTTCCGATAGATGAGACCAGTAAAAGCAGAACTGCAAGGCTAGAAGTTTCCTTAAATAACATTTTTATTGGCTACAAAGTATCGGCACAGTCAAAAGTGAAACCAAGTCTGGAGTTCCCTCCAAAGTGTTACAATGTTACAAAGTTGAACTTCCCACCCCAGCACTGTGTAATCAACTATGTTCCCCAATAGAATACTTCAGCGGGCTTTCTAACAGAAGGCTCAGCCCGCCAAATTCCCAGGCAGCAATGACCTTGGTTCCCCTGGGACAAAATATTGTTTAGGCTAACATTAAAATCACCCATCCCTCCCCTCCCAGTCCTGTGGCAACCGAAAACGAAACAAAATGGTTTTGGCCAGGATTGTTTCAGTGTTGACACTGGGTTCTCATTTTACCAACCTCAGAAGGCTGGAAGGCTGAGTCAACCTGGAGCCCCATCAGGATTGAACTCCAGGCTATGCACAGAGTTTGCCTGTAATGCTGCATTCTAACCACTGCACCACCAGGGCTCCTAAGGTGCATAAAGGGTATGACGGAGGCATGATGAGGCTTGGAGAGAGTATGCAGGGGCACACAAGTAGTTGGCAGGGAGCTGAGGGAAGATGCATGGGTAGAGGAAACTTACAGTGCATTCAAAAAGTATTCAGACTCCCTTCACTTTCGACAATGTTGTTATGCTTCAGCTGAAAAAAATCTTGCAGTACTCTGGACAGGCATTAGGAAAGGAAGCATGTTTAGCAGATGGGGCAGAAAGTGAAGGGGAGGGGCCTAAAGAGTTGTAAGGATTAAATGGAATGTACTTGACAAAGTGGAAGTAGTCCTCGTCTTCTGACTATTCATTTAGTCACCATTCAAAGTTATGATGGCACTGAACAAGTAGTGGTTATGATTGGTCTTCAGAGTTGTGCTCATCCCTCACACTTATAATTGGTTGCAGTGCTCCATGCTCACCTGATTGCTAAACAGTCAGTAGGGAAGCTGGCAGGGAAGTTGTAAGTTGCTGAGATACAGTGCATTCAGAAAGTATTTAGAGCCCCTTCACTTTTGTCAATTTTGTTATGCTGCAGCCTGATTCTACAGTTGTTGAGATTCATTTTTTTCTCATTAATCTACACTCAATACCTCATGAGGACAAAGTGAAAATGGAATTTTAGAAATGTCTGTAAAATTTATTAAAAAGAAAAAAATTAAATACCACATTGGCATAAGTATTCAGACCCTTCACCCAGTACTTTGTTGAAGCATCTTTGGCAGCAATTACAGCCTCGAGTCTTTTTGAGTATGACACGACAAGCTTTGCACACCTGTATTGGAGGATTTTCTGCCATTCTTCCTTGCAAATCCTCTCAAGCTCAGTCAGGTTGGATGATAACCATCGGTGGATAGACATTTTCAGGTCCCTCCAGAGATGAGGATAAAGGTTTGTTCTCTGAGCTTGTGGTTTGGTTTCCAAAAGTTTCATTACCAGGCTAGGTAGCATCTTCAGTGGAGTTTAGGGGATGCTAGTGTCAGTGTACTTCTGTTTATAAGGGCTTCAGGTGTGGGTGTTTCGAGTGAGGGTCTTGTGATGGAACTTGTAATGGGTCAGGTGTGAGTCATCAGTGAGTCTTGTGATGACTCAATAGGGATCAAGTAAAGTTTTGGCTGGGCTACTCTAGGACATTCATAGATTTGTCCCTAAGACACTTCTGTGTTTGTCTTGGCTGTGTGCTTAGGATCGTGGTCATGTTGGAAAGTGAACCTTCGGCCCAATCCGAGGTCCTGAGCACTATGGAACAAGTTTTCATTGAGGATATCTCTGTACTTTGCTCCATTCAGCTTTCCCTCAACCCTGACCAGTCTTCCAGTCCTTGCTGCTGAAAAACACCCCCACAGCATGATGCTATCACCACAAGATTTACTGTTGGAATGATGTTGGGCATGTGATGAGCGGTGCCTGGTTTCCTCCAGATATAACGTTTAGAATTGAGGCCAAACAGTTCAATCTTGGTTTCAGCCGACCAGAGAATCTTGTTCCTCAAAGTTCCTCAAAGTCCTTCAGGTGCTTTTTTTGCAAACTCCAAGTGGGATTTCATGTGTTTTGCACTGAGGAGAGGCTTCCATCTAGCCCAGGGGTAGGCAACCTTGGCTCTTTTATGACAGCATGGCTGGCTCAGGAATTCTGGGAATTGAAGTCCACGAATCATAAAAGAGCCAAGGTTGCCTACCCCTGGTCTAGCCACTCTGCCATAAAGCCAAGATCAGTGGAGGGCTGCACTGATGGTTGTCCTTCTGGAACTCTGTCCCATTTCTACACAGGATCTCTGGAGCTCAGTCAGAGTGACCATCGGGTTAACAAAATTGACAAAAGTGGTCTGAATGCTTTCTGAATGCACTGTACCTCAGCAACTTGCAACTTCCCTACCAGCTTCCCTACTGACTTTTTGGCAATCAGGTGATCATGGAGCACTGCAACCAGTTGTAAGTGTGAGGGATGAGCACAACTCTGAGGACCAATCACAATCAATATCTGTTCAGTGCCATCATAACTTTGAATGGTGGCTAAATAAATAGTCAGAAGACGAAGACTACCTCCCCTTTGTCAAGTACATTTCATTTAATCCTTACAACTCTTTAGGCCCCCCCTTTCACTTTCTGCCCCATCTGCTAAACAATGCTTCTTTTCCTTTCCTAATGCCTGTCCGGAGTACTGCAAGATTTTTTTTCCTTTTTCCTTTTCCCTTTCCTTTTTAATTTGTAATATAAAAACATTGCTACTTTGTTTTTCTGAAGGTGAATTATCATTTCTTACTACAAATTTTCCTTTGGCTTACAGAGGACTGTAGGAACAGTAGGACCACCTGTTTCCTGCTGTTTTATTAGTGGAACTGCAATTTCTGAAGTTAGCTTAAGAAACAGCTGGAAGCTGCATGGGAAACAAACAGCTTAGGCTTGTGACAATTGTTAGTGAGGATTGCCTTAGACCCTGGAATTTTGGAACTTAAAATCCACATATTGTAAGATTGTGAAGGTTGAGAAACACTGCCTTAGAGGAACAAGGAAGCAGACCAGATGTCATCAACCACCACCACTGGAACAGCTGAATAAACAGATTCAGACAGAGTAACTGCACATTGACCATACAGTACACATATTTTATGCCAGTCTTCTTCATTTTTGTCATCTATTTGTCATTTCTGGTATAATTTTCTCATGTTCTCAATGTCACTGTATTTTTTAATGTTATTCATATCTCTTTGAATCACTGCAGTTATTTAAAACAGTGAAATCGTGTTTTGAAATCAAGGTTCCAAATTATGGTTGCATATATGGACTTGGTGGGAAACCTTTTACTAGAGCAAGGCAAAATGTCCAATAATCTTATATTAAAATTTAAAAAAAGATTGTAGAAAGTCAGATCTTTCTAAAGATCTCTCTGATCCTTTGTTTAAAAAATTCCCATTAAGAACATTCGGATCATCTAAACTGATATGGCTGTTTTCAGTTTATGGAATGGAGAATATACAACAAACAAGTAGTTAATAGTTTGTGAATTAGGTTGAATCACAGAAACTGGATTTCTGCTCCATTCTCCTCTTTTTAATGGAGGCTAAATCCATGGAACAAGATAGTTTGTATTTAGATAAAAGGAGACTACATTTATGTACATATGTTTGCCTTAAATGTAATTAATTCCCTTCATAATTGGCTTATATTTTCTTGAGAAAGCTGGTATGGTTACTCCCCTAAATAATATTGTTGTTGGCTTTATTTCAATATCCTAAAAAATCATTTTTCCATAGCATCACCTTTGAGCTGAGTTTGGTTCCTTGTTAATTCATAGAACTATCCATGTGGGGAGGGGTGTGGCAAGAGTGCAACATTGACTTACTATAACCCTCTTGTAGGGTGTGTTGGTGCATATTTCTTACTGTAGAGTACAGCACTAACAATTTTCTATCTTAAATATGTTTCAGGTCCAATCCCATTGCATTCCCAAGCCCAAATAAGGTCAGTCATATTGTCACCATTTCATGAGACTCTACTTATAGACTAGCTGGATAAATAGTAATTTCAACATAAAAATAACAGTGGCAGCATTAGCTCTCTGTGTCTTTTCTCTGATTTACCCATAGGCCACTAAGTGACCAACCCATTGGCCAGACTTCCATTTTCCATAACTAATATGGAGTCCTGGGTAGATTCTGGGAATCAAGGTGTCCACAGGTGTGGTAGGCAAAATGAAGATGGCAGTCATGATGTTCTGAGTTCTGCAATCTTATGGCTGTAACACATGCTTCAATTACAGTATCATGCTGCTATCTTGCCTTTTTTATGGCCACACTGCAAATATCTTTGCTTGAAATTTTAGTTATAATGTCCTGTTCCAGGTTTTGGAATCTGGCTGCAGAAGTAATTTCTTCTGCAGCCAGATTCCAAAACCTGGAACAGGAGACTATAAATCTTGGTCCAGTGTTTGATGAAAAATAACTCTGCTAATTTAAATGAAACCTAATTTCAAATCAGTGGCTAGTTCATTTTTTTCCCCTTACTATAGAACTGCAAATAAAATGTAGTGACAAAATGCTAACTATGATTTCTGCATTTTTGTCAGAATAAGAAAATATATAAAAGGTCCTATTTTTACTTTAAAAACATACCAAAATGAGGGAACAGACTCCCTAAATAATCCAGTCCTGTGCCTTGTGAAATCAGTGCATCTGTGTTGTGTTCCTTTTGGCACTTGACCAGTGAAAAAACTTAAGATTTAGAAATCTCTATTACAAGAAAATGCTCCCTTTCAAACATCTTTCCACCACCACCCTTTAAGCCAGTGGTTCTCAACCTGTGGGTCGGGACCCCATTTGGGGTCGATCGACCATTTCATGGGGGTCGCCAAGCAAGGCTGTCCGCCATTTTTTTTGTCCGCCATTTTTTTGTCCGCCATTTTCCCCCCCCTTTTCCGGTGGGTGCCTTATCTCCCTTGGGCTGGGCCAGCTGATGGTCGGCCTGCTCCGTCTCTGCCGCTTGCCAGCTACGCCTCGGCCAGCGCAGGGGGCGGAACCACGCATGCACGGCGCTCCCGGGCAGGGAAAGCCCTCGACTTACGACCGGTTGGGTAGTCCTCGACTTACAACCGGTTTAGTCCTCGACTTACGACCGGTTTAGTCCTCGACTTATGACCGGTTGGGGGTCGCGGCATTAAAAAGGTTGAGAACCACTGCTTTAAGCAGTGGTAATGGAAAATAAATCTTGTTGGTCAGGTTTGTCATCTGAACAGAACCAGTTGAGAAAGATTCTATATAGAACTAAAGTTGGTTTGAAATATCCTTTCTAACAAGGACTAGCCATTTACCATTCCTCACTGTGATATAAATGCAAGAAAGTGAGCAAATGCTCCTCAATTTCAACTGCTCTGAGCTAATCTAGTTTCAGTGAAAGTGAATGCTTGTATTTTCAAATAATAATTGTACAGTACTTCAGGAAATCAAGTCTCCCTTTGCAACATAATAAGCAATCATTGGCATCTCAGACAATTACTTGGACTGCTTTTAAACTTATTGACCGAGATCACACGTCATATTTAAACTTCATGTGTGCATGAAATTGTGGTAGTTTGTAAACCATAGCTTATGGTTTAACATGAGGAAACCCAAACATGCCTTTATCAGCAAACTATCATTAAAATAGAAACAAAACTTGACTTAGTGCAATGAAAAATTGGAAACACCTTTCAGATTCATTTCAGATCAATCTCAGCAGTTGTGACAAATGATTCAGACAAATGTAATGAACACAGCTGTTCTTAAGTGATCCAGTTACCTACAGGTATACCAAAGCATGTAAGACATGTGCCTTTATCTTTTTTGCTAAAGTGCTACGGGTAACAATATCTCATCTCTATTCTCCAATCCCTCACACTGAGCACATCAGAAGCTATGTAGGAAGTAGCCTTATACAACATTAAACTATGTGTCCACCCAGTCAAATTTCTGTTTGGCTCTGCATTCAAAGAAGAGTCTTTCCAATTCCACACTGGGCTTTTGAAGTGCAAAGCTTCATAGTAATTTGCATGACTTTTGTTCTCCCATCTGTAATTTTTGATGGATGAGCTGGAGAATTAGAGACGGGTAATCTGTATATAGAAGCCTAAATCTCACACTAACTCTGTTCTCTGAGTCGTGGCTCAAAGTAGCAATGCTTGAGATTTTAATACCCCCTCTCCCTACCATATTTTGGTAGGGCCAATAATGTAAAACTTCCAATTGATAAAATGAGTCTTAAAATACAGCATTAAACTTCTTTAACTTCATGAACTCAAATAGAAATTGAATAGCTAGCTAAAAAAGCTTCTCTTTATATATGGTAATTAAATAATTCCACCAAATTAAAGCCAATGTATCTGTATAATACAAACCTTCAATTATATGAGTTTAAAAGAACATCAGTTATGATGCCTGCTGGCCATCTTGCTCACCTGTTATGTCTTTTCATGAATGACCTTTGAGGATGATGGTGACTATAGCAATGATGATGATGATGATCGCTGTTATTGGGCAAAACAGAAGTAGGCCAAATACAGGTAAAGAGCAGCAGTTTTAATGCAGGGATCATGTCTTCCAATCCACAAAAATCAAATCAATTTCTATCAATCATCTTTCATTCCAGCGGTCCACTTATTAAGAAATAATCTCATGCGATGAAGTGGGTGTAGATAATATGAGGCATCACAAATTCAAAGAAAAAAAAACATTTCACTTTTCATTATCTGAAGTTTCTTCTTATTTCTGCAGTTTTATAAGTCTTCGGCATTCACATCCTGTGGTTGATCTCTCCTACTGTTGCAATTTTACTTTTAGAAATATATTAAATAATATTGTGCATATTGTTTACTCTCTTTTTCATCCATTATTTCTCTCTCTGTGGGAGCATTTCTAGCCCAAAGCCTTAATGCTCACTCAGTATACTGTTTGATAAAGCATTGACACAGACAAAAGAATGATGTCATATTTAATCTCCTTAATCCTCCATATTACTGGGGTTTTTTAATAAGAAAAACTTTCATTTCCCCATGAAAATCTGTGTTTAATAAACAAAGGTCAAGCAAATAAAGTTACTACATATGCAGAAAATAATTCAGAGCATTGGGCTTATTTATGTATTAGGTGTATGAAAAGTAAACATTAAGAAACTATTTTGTAGATATTTAATGAAAACCTATTATCACAGTATCTTGTTTATTGACAAAAATGGAAGCAAGTTAAAGCATAATATACCCATGGTATTAATTGATCAGAGCACTTAGATTCTTACATAAAATACTATCCACTTGAAAAGGTATTGAAACAAGTTTCAATATGTGCATTTCCGAATAAGTTTGGCCTTTTCCACATTTGTACCTAAGCATGGCACAACCAGATTCTAATAACATTTTTTTCTGCTCTAACCCTAGTAAGTTGCCTTCATCTTTTCCCCAATCCGTAATGGAGACAAGCTTAAGTTGTTCTTTGCTGTACTGGTGCTAAAATAAAATGGCCTCCAGATTGTTTAGATTTTAGCCCTCATAATTGTCAAGCATTGTATTTCCAAAATTGGTTCACAATTCAGCAATTTCTGCCCATCTAGCCAGAAGAGATCCTGTGCAGTACTCCGTCGGTCCAATAAATTCAGCCTTTTTTCATTGTTTTCTGGTTGGGCAAGCTAAGAGAAAATGTGGGATAATAGTTGCAATGCCTGTCTTCTAGAACAGGGGTCCCCAACTCCAGGATGGCAGGCCTGTTGGGCAGTGGGCCATGAAAGCAGCAGGCAAGCACCCAAAGCTTCTTTGTGCATGCACGGGATCTAGGTTGCACACATGAAACCATCCCCTTCCCCCATCCCTGCTGCTGGTCCATGGAACCAGAAAGGTTAGTGACTGCTATTCTAGATCAGTGGTTCTCAACCTTTTTAATGCCGCGACCCCAACCGGCCGTAAGTCGAGGACTAAACCGGTCGTAAGTCAAGGACTAAACTGGTCGTAAGTCGAGGACTAAACCGGTCATAAGTCGAGGACTACCCAACCGGTCGTAAGTCGAGGACTTTCCCTGCCTGGAAGCGCCGCACATGCGTGGTTCCGCCCTGTGCGCCGGCCGAGGCGTAGCTGGCAAGCGGCAGAGACGGAGCAGGCCGACCACCAGCTGGCCCAGCCCAAAGGAGGTAAGGCACCCGCCGGAAAAGGAGAAAAAATGGCGGACAAAAAAAATGTCGGACAAAAAAAATGGCGGACAAAAAAAATGGCGGACAGCCTTGCTTGGCGACCCCCCTGAAATGGTCGATCGACCCCAAATGGGGTCCCGACCCACAGGTTGAGAACCACTGTTCTAGATGATTACATTTTTCGGATGATACAAAATCAATACAAATACAAAAAAAGCCCCTACGTTCTCATCAATGTATGTGTGTCCACAATTGTCTCTCATTTGGGGAAATCCCTCTAAGCACTTAATTGTGATAAAACTTTGTTTACCATCAGGTTGCTAGAATAGGGGCAGAACGTGTCAAAAATAGGTCAATATTAACTGAAGCTAAATAGATAACTGTCTCGATCCTAGACTGCAGTGATCAAACCAGACTGTAATTATATTGAATTCTGCACTGTGATTTAACTTTCTTACCATTTTAATTTAGCCCATCAGAATCATAAGTTTCATTGTCATATATATGTGTGTGTGTGTGTGTGTGTGTGTGTGTAAAGATTACAAGTATTTATTTCAAACACTGCAAGTTAAGATGTTCATTTGTACGGAAAGGTGCTAGATATTTTTTGGAGTAATTCTAACCATCAAAATAGCTGTACGCCAAATTAAATTTGAAGAGGTTGTTACTTTGGTCCAGATGTTACTGCCAGATTGCTGCAGCATTATAATTTGAAATTGCTCATCAGATCTCACCAATGCAAATAGGATGGTTATAAGAACAGAAGAACCAAGAACAGAAAGTCATCTAAGAGTGCTAGCTTTATCCATGCTCTCATCTCTTGTTCCCCTATTTGTCATATGCTTCATGTCTATTTCAGGGCTTTTCAACCTTTTCACCCATTGTACCACTTTTAGGATATGGCAACATCTGAGTACCACCAGTTGCCTAGCAAGGTGTCAAAAACTTTATGACCAAAAAAAAAAAGGAAAAAAGTTTAAAGTACAGGTAGTCCTTGACTTACAACAGTTTGCTTAGTGACTGTTCGAAGTTACAATGGCACTGAAAAAAGTGCCCCCCAAGCCACAGCCGAGCAAGACACCTGCCTGCCCGGCCGCGTTCTTCCTTCTGTTCGAGGTTTTCATTGTTGTGAGCATTTCTGTTGAGGTTTGGCAGCAGGGGTGGGGTGGGGGTGTTTGTTTTAATTCTCCCCGTCTGCTGGGTGGTTGCAGCAGGTTTCGGTCACTTCACATAACCCTGGGACACTGTGATCGTCATAAATATGAATCAGTTGCCAAGCATCTGAATGTAAATCACAAGACCCTGGAGATGCTGCAACATTCCAGCTGATTGGTACTTCTTCAGGGCTTAGCAGAAGCACCAGGATCAGCACCGAGCTCCAGCTAGAGCCTGGCGCTGATCCTGGCGCTTCCGCTGAGCCTGGATACCCCTGCAGCTCCAGCCATCTCTCGCTCAGGCTTGTACAGTGCTGCCACTGGTTCAACTCATTCCCCTCCCCTGCTATCACTTTTCTAGGATGGTCGCGTACCACCTGCTAGGTGCCAATGTACCACAGGTGATACCGGCACCACTGGTTGAAAAGCCCTGGTCTATGTCATCTGTTCAAGGTAGTCCAGACTAGGAACCAATGCCATATAGGTCAGTAATTTTATTGTAAAGCTTTAGTAACTGAAACCCGTATGTCTAAATGCACTTGTCTCCTTCCTCCCTTTATCTTCCTGTGAGCTAGGTGGGGGCTTGTCTGAGATATTTACTTTCTCCGTCAGGGATCAGGTCTCTTTTATCTGACCATTGCCTTGATAGTGGCTCCTCTTCATGTCCTTCAAGGCCATTCTCACTTCCCTCTACAGAATATGAATTCTTTCTCACTGGCTAAACACCAGTCCTTTGGAACATCATCCCAGAGATTAGATTAGCCCTGATACTGCTGGCCTTTTGCAATGCCTTGAAGATATGTTTTTTGTTAATGGGCTTGGGGATCCAGAGATGTGACAGAGCCTGCACAATTTTAATGTTGTTGTTGCTGATCCTATGCAATGTTTTTTTTAAATCATAGCTGCTGATTGTGCATATGTTGTTTACATAGTTATGTGCTTAATTATGTTTATAACTGTTGATAAACATTCAGTCATGAATTTGAGATCTATTTGAGAATAAATTTGAGATTTATTTCAGTTATCTAAACTGAAATAAACATTCTGCAGAAATTACATATTATTTTGAAAAATAACCCCAATGATTTTAGCAGATTTGATTTTCAAAGCCCAGTATTCAGATA
Source organism: Protobothrops mucrosquamatus (assembly GCF_001527695.2). Lineage (NCBI taxonomy): Eukaryota > Metazoa > Chordata > Lepidosauria > Squamata > Viperidae > Protobothrops > Protobothrops mucrosquamatus. The sequence goes on along the minus strand of NW_015386363.1, from coordinate 47,081 downwards.
TAAAATATTGCAAGAGTACAGAATGATTTCAGTACAAAATTTGGTGGGAAGAAACAATAGACTAAAATAGTAATTCCCAATCTTTTCCTTTATGGATCCATGCACTATCATCTATGGCTTTTAATAAATACAGCATAGAACATGACAACAGGCCCTACACCTCTGAGGTTGATATTAGTTGGTGCTACAAAATTAAATTTAAAAAAACAATAATGAACTGTGAACTGTCACAAGAATATGATACTCCCATCTGTAACCTTGCAAAAATTTGGCAAAAATACATTTGTCTTTTGTGATTTCCAGCAAGAATATCCTGTTATGAAATCTAATACTCTCATAAGGTTTAGCTATTTAAAAAAAATATTTTCCCTTTGTCATTACCAAAGGGATTATTTGCAACGGACTGTGGATCACTCTGGGTAGGAAGCACTCATCTAAAGACCACCTGGCATCCTTTTATTATTTTGTTTACAATAATATTAGTGAAGCTTAAGTTTGCTAACACAGACTTTCATTGTAAGCCTATGTGATTGTATCTACACAAAGAATGTCCTTGTAATTACTCCTCCAGCAGCCCTCTATGCTATACTTTGACAGGACATGTATTAAAATTGGAACAGAAAGAAGATTAGCATGCCAATGCACACAGATGGCATGCAAATTTATGAATTGTTCCATATTACTTTCAATGTTAAGTTTATTTTAACTTTTACTTTGGACATATTGTTGTATTTTATAACTGTTGTAAAATGCAAGAGTCATGTTGCAATGTATATGTTCTTATGTATGTGTGTACACAAACACACACATACACACATATATAACAAACTGCTTTTACAAGGAATATTAGCATGATTTTATAAATACCTTAATATAAAATTAATTATTTCATTCCATAAAATTATTTCATTCCATTAATTCCAACACTGAGCAAAACAAATGAAATTCTCATGTTTTCTTTTTAAAAGATTAATCTTTTAAAGATTAACCACAGAAGATCACTTGGGAACAGAAGGAAGAATGAAATCACTCTAATAGTAAGAATGTAATGTATTCTAACAGGTTGGCTGGTTTGCTATGTACAGTCACAGTGAAAAGACAAACACAAATGTAAAACAACCACATCTTTTAATAGAAAGCAATAAACATGCAAATAGCAGGTATAGAAATTTATTTGAACCAATGTTTTTACTATTAGGTAAGTTATTTTAACATTGATCCAAGCTCCCATATTTGCAAGTTAAGGGAAAATATTGCACTTTGCATTGTCTAGCACTCCTCATACATTGCAAAACATTTTAAAAACATTTTGCTTTTTTAACTTGCACACTCTCACAAGTCATGCACACACATTCAAAAATCAGAATGTTAGATCACCCAAAGCAAAACCTTAAAATTGCACTAAAGCTTTGTAAGGAAAAATATAATTCACGAGTTATACAAATTTCATGACATTTTGTTGTTTCCAGAAAATAGCCAATTATTCTTCATCTTCATTTTCATTTTCTTGGCCAGACCCTTCAGACCTGTCACCTTCCAGCCGGTCTATGAGATATAAAAGCAATATTTTAAAGACAAAAGCATTCTTAGTCTTTCAGCATTCTTACATTTTTAAATAGAATATAACATATATTTGTTCTATAAATATTTCTACAAATATTAGAAAGAAAATGCGAGAATAAAAACACGCAAAGCTTTCCTAATTTAAATTAGTGCCTTAATAGAATTCTGTTAAATGGTTGTGTCCTCCAGAAGTTGTGAATGCTCCAACACTGAACGTTTTTAAGAGACTGGACAGTCATTTGTCTGAAATGGTATAGGGCAGTGGTGGCGAACCTATGCCACGGGTGCCAGAGGCGGCACTCAGAGCCCTCTCTGTGGGCACGCACGCCGTCGCCCCAGTCCTAGGCCTTCAGCTGGTTTTTATAAAACCTTTTCACTTTAGGCCTCCGCTGCCGTGTACAAAACAAAAAAGGTTCAATCAATCAGTCAATTTCAACTTCTCGCGGGGGAAAAAAAGATCTTGCAAAATTGGAATTGATTGATTGAACATTTTAGTCCCACCCAGGCTGCTGTTACCACCACAGCCACGCCTACCCAATGGGCCACACCCACCCGGCACCCAACGATGCATAAGTGGGTTTTGGGTTGCAGTTTGGGCACTCGGTCTCTAAAAGGTTCACCATCACTGGTATAGGGTTTCCTGCCTGAGCAGGGGATTGGACTAGATGACCTCCAAGGTCTCTTCCAACTTTATCATCATCATCATCATTATTATTATTGGCAAAAGGCAACCTGCATGTACAGTGGCCTTTATGCTTACATTTATAAGTATCCGAGAAGAGGAGGATGTAATAAAAGAAATTAAGAAAGCGTGTCTCACAAGAAATCAAGCCCAGAAAGTATCTGGAGCTATCTTACCTGCTCGTATGTGATTCAAAGATGCCAACATCCTTAACATAAAAGAAGCTGGAACAGTAATTGTGTTTCTAGTTTCTTCCAGCATTAATTCATTTCGAGTTATAACCTACAAAGCAGTAGAATGGTAATTAAACAAGCATTTAATAGAGTAATTGTTTTCTTGGCCAATTATATATAATAGTGCAACTATTATATTAACACACAACAATGATTTTGTCTCAGTAATTGCTCATATTTAGCAAACAAATCTTGCCAATCTGAATTTTGTATGACGTACAACCACTGAAATGAATTTATTGCTAAAGTTTTATGTACACTTTAATGATGTCTCAATTCATGTCACATAAGCTTTATAATCCACTCCATATTATCCTAAGATTAACGTATGATCTTTTTAAGGTAATGCAGCTATGAAAATAGTACTTCTTTCTAAGTTATAGATATTAGAGATGCAAACAGGTTCATTTGCTCAAATATGGGTAACTTAATTTGAAAAAGAGTTATCACTTTTAACATAGTATTGATATTAGAGCAAAAGTACATCTTACCTCATCAGCAAGTTTTCGATTAAAAATCTTGGATTCTTCTAGTGGTGACCAGATTTTTATATCATAATCAATACCCGATGAAGCTAAAACTAAACAATTGTTTAGAAATATATTAGAAAACATGTGTAAAGCTTTGTAAATATAAATAGCATTTGACAGTACTCTGCTACATCAGTAGTTACAGATAGTCCTTGACTTACAACTATTTCTTTAGTGACTGTTTGAAGTTACAATGAAAAAAGTGACTTATGAGTGTTTTTCCGTGGTCATGTGATAAAAATTCAGATGCTTGGCAACTGGCGTGTGTTTATGATGGTTGCAGTGTCCCAGAGCCATGCAATCACTTTTGCGACTTCTGCCAAGCAAAATCAATGGGAAAGCCAGATTTATTTAATAATCATGTTACTAACTTAACAACTGTGACAAGGTTGTAAAATGGGGCAAAATTCACTTAACAATGGAAATTTTGGGCTCAATTGTCATGAGGCAAGGACTACCTACATTTGAAAGTTTTTTTAAAAAAATAATAATAAGATAGATGAGAAATCCCTATCCTGCACTATCTTTCAAGTAATGGAAAGGTATATTATTCAAAAAACAAAGAACAGGAAGATATCTCACATTAACAAATTCGCAAATACTTGATACAGAAGCATTTTTTTAAATCTCAGGAATAAATATATGTCAATAAGAGAGAAAAAGTTTACCAGACAAATGTGAGTCTGAGAACCAGTCAGCTGGCTCTCAGACTTAATTACACATTTATTTAATTTAATTAAACAATATTGTTTAATTAAATAATTTCTATTTGATTAATGATTTGCTTTTTTACCAATTAAATTGCTTCAATAAAATTATTAATTTCTATACGGCCCAAAATCTCCCGTTTAAGTGCCCTTACTCTCCTTTAGTCCTCTGTATTCTGACAATAACAGAATTGCAACTACATTTCCAATTTCCTTTATATTATATAAAAAGTAAGAAAATGTTTTAAGAAAAACATTGGAAACAACTCATGGCTGCATGATGAAGGCTAATTGAGGGCAAAAGTTTAAATCAATATATTCTAAGTGGTTAAACTGACTGCTTGCTGCCCTTTTAAAAATATTTCTACATTCTGCTTTCAAATAAAGCGTCGGGGATAGCATGCTATCTATAATAGAGCACTGTAATATGGTGAGGGTGATAACTAATCAATTTAACCATTTAGGATATTCTGAATAACAGAGTTAAACTTTAGCCCTAAATTAGCCTTCATCAGAAGGATTTATGTAATTGAATATAGAATAGTATCAATATCCTCTCATAGAGGCACATTCCTTCTGGGAAGCTCTGACGTTGTCATAACTTTCCAGGCACTATAGTCACCATGGATGTCGCATCTGGGAGAAGGATTATAATTCTGCCCATATATTTAATTTTATTATTTTTAAGTGTTTATTTTGTATACTGCTTTACTATTCCAGGGAATAGTACTTCTTCAAGGAAGAGGCTATCCTTTACATTTATAGCACTGCTTTGCTATTTTGTAAAATCTCTGGTTGACTTCAGTTACTCCAATGAAGACTGTGTGCTCTTCACTGTTAAACCATGGAACACATGCTTATATTCATGATGTAAAATAAAATATGAAAAATATTTAAATCATTCATTGTAATGTTCTTGCTTCAAATGTCAGGATATAAAAAGATGAACCGGGGTTTGGATTATCTTGCAATACACATTTCATCATTTTTGCACCAGCCAACTTTATAAGGGATTCCATACAAGGTATCTATGAAATTGTCTATTACAGATTTGAGAGAGTCTTACTTGGATCAAATGGATGAGGCTGCAGACAGTTCACTACATGATTATCTGCTTCCAGCAGCATCAGGTGCTCAGCAGTATGTCGATCCCAGATGAAGATGTGTCCACAATCTGAACCACTCATTACGAAGTTAGAACCCCAGAAATTGGCTTCTTTTATCTACAGGTAAATTAATTAATACAACAACTGAGGCACTTTATTTTTACTTTTAAGAAGCATCATTGAGAAACATGAAAAAGAAAGCATTCAAATCTGTTCTCTAAATCAGAGATACGCTGGGCCTGAACAGAGGCTTGGTAGTTTTCATTAGCAGAAGGGGAAGTTCTCACATTTAATGTTTAGATAATTACAATTTATTGTGCCAAAATCGGGAAATGTTTATAGAGAAAAATAAAATTATTTTTGTTCAAGTAGCTTGGATTATGCTTTGAAAATAAATACATTAAAAAGCAAAAACAAAAAACTGCTATATTTGATTTTTATATCTTTATATAATTATATCATCAACTTCTTATCATCTGACACAAAGCCAGACATAACAATCCAGTTGATGCAACATAGAATTTTTCTGAATCAATTTAGAACAATCAGTACAATATCAGTAAATATATTTAGGCAGTAAACACAACTTTCAAAAGGCCAATGTAAATTTTATTCATTTCAGAAGAAACTTCCAAAAAGTGATATGGATTAATTAAAAGGAAGCTGAAGAGGGTGGTTGACAAAGTGTCGTATATGTTTTAAAATGTAGAGATTATTTAAAACTGCAACAGAATAATAGATTGTACAACACAGTATAAGGGAAGTATTTACAGATAGGTTAATCATTTCAGCAGTCCCTAAAGGAAAAACGATTTAACTTGGATAAGAACTAAATTATGCAAATAACTGAATCTGCCCACTGTGTGGGCAACCTACACTAACAAATAAAGATGAAGGCACAAATTGTCAAGTGATCAAATGATAACTATGCTATATAGATTATTTCACCAAATAATAAAATACTGTATTGCATCTAACATTTAAATAAGTCTTCTGAATTACATAATTTCAGAAAGAAGTTTTTTTCTTTTGCAAAGAAGATTAACACCTGCATGCATGGAGAATATTATTCCTTTTGTGAGCAGTAAATTCTAGGTGCAGATCTACTAATCAATGACTTGACAGAAACATTTTTTTTAATTTAACACGTCACAACTTAACTCTTGTCACTGTTATAGCTTGTATAGGTTTCAGCACGTTTTAAAAAGTATTCTTAATTTTTTTTCAGTGGTTTTCCATATCTGTCTTCATGGAATGATTGTTAACTGATTTTCCTATAAAATTAGCAAGGCCAAATCTAATCCATTATTTTTTATTAAGATTATTTTCTACCCAAATGATGACATCTATACATAAAGCAGCTCATGATATTTGTCATGAACAAATATAAAAAAGACAAAAATGCCCATCACTTGAACCTAACTCCTGGTAACTACACAGACACAGAAATAGGTTGATATTGCCTTTTTATGGGATTTTGTTTTTCTTCCTAGTCTAGCCTAGGGGCCTGGAATATTCAGATGGTCCTCCAGGTCCAACCGTGACCAGCTTCTGAGATAAGTCAAATTTAGTTGGTATTGCCAGCTATTAAGATAAAATTAAATAAATTATCATAGATATACAATATCTACAATATGTTTAGAAAAGAGACAACGCTATTAACTGCATATACCAGAATATTTCCATGCTTTTTTTCCCCTTTTACATTACAAGGTTATTTAATAAATAAACCAGATATTAGTGCTTTGAGAAAAACCTCTCTAGGAAGATAATAGTAATTGTTAAAATATTTATTATTTAATGTTCATTATTTAATAATAAAGTAAAAGATAACTTTATTATTAAATAATAATTTCTAAAACAAGATAGCATAGCAATATATTTAGCAGAAATGAGGTACCATTGTCCGTGAGTTCCGATGACCTTTATAAACCATTTTTATTAAAGGGCGTCTAATATTTAGTGTTTCTAATTCTTCCATTTCCTTCCTTTCTTTTCTTCGTCTGAAAAGTTCCTGGATACGAGCAACAGCAGATCGTCTGTAGATTATGAACAGAAAGACTAGTATTATCAGAAAGTTACATAACAGCCTCATTTTATGGACAGAAATACTGATATTTTCAGTTACGTACTAATGGGCTACCCTGCCTTCCCACTGAGATAGCAAAAGAACATTCTGCAGCATCGAGAAATAGACAAGAAGACAATAAATCATTACGTAACGGGATCCTCTGGTCAGTTGTAAGTAAATTTTAAAACAGAATAAAAATGTTAGATATGAGCATCTGATAGATTAGTGGTTCTCAACCTTTTTAATGCCACGACCCCCAACCGGTCGTAAGTCGAGGATTAAACCGGTTGTAAGTCGAGGACTAAACCGGTCGTAAGTCGAGGACTACCCAACCGGTCGTAAGTTGAGGACTTTCCCTTCCCAGGAGCGCCGCGCATGCGTGGTTCCGCCCCCTGCGCTGGCCGAGGCGTAGCTGGCAAGCGGCAGAGACAGAGCAGGCCGACCAGTAGCTGGCCCAGCCCAAGGGAGGTAAGGCATCCGCCGGAAAAGGGAAAAAAAATGGCGGACAGCCTTGCTTGGCGACCCCTGTGAAATGGTCGATCGACCCCAAATGGGGTCGCGACCCATAGGTTGAGAACCGCTGTGATAGATGAACCCTAGAAAACACTGCAAATGCTTAAGGAAAGAAATAACTAAAGCACGGCCCAGCATTGAAGTAATGGAAGAGTGTCTGCATGTAAGAATGTTATAAAGAGTAGAACACTATGCTTGGCCAGCAGTCACCATATAGGAAAAGTGAGGTAACGGAAAGACGGGGGTATTGACAGGGGGTATGTATGCCTGAAAAACAAAGTTGTCTTGGAATACGGAAAATGAATACTTAGCACAGTTGTTTTTAAACTGGGGGTAATTACCAAATTAGGGGGGATAATTTGGACACATTGTGAAAATAATGGAGCAATTTTTAATTGCTTCTTGTGATTTGAGGATTCAGTTTGGGATTGCTGAATTGGTTGTGTAAAACAAGAGTACATGAAATTTTGGGGGTGGGTGGGGTAATAACATTATTTGATATTGTTTGGAGGTAGCTGAGTTGAATGATTTAAGGACTGGAAAAAAGGAAAATAAGGATTCTGAACTAAAAAGGGGCACATCATACTGGAGGTAGTTAATAGACTGAGATAAGACCCCACCTCCTCCCTGTGAATATCTTGCTCCTTCTTTGCCATCTTTGTTAATTCTTAAGACAATTTTAGTCTTAATATTGTTTTAATGTTTCATCTTCTTGCTTGTATTGGTTATAAGCTGCCTAAAGTCACTTCTACACAAGATGAGTGGCATGATAGACAGACAGACAGAGCAGTATGGACTAATTGAATGTACCTTTTTGCATTTTCTGGAGAACCCCAAATATTACACCAGTGAAACTGAGCAACAAATTGCAAAACAAGTAGAATGTTATTTCCTCCTGAATACCGCCTCATCCGCAGCCCGTAATAATTAAGTGCAGATTTGGCTATTAAAAATATTTGTCCAGTAAATTTGTCTCATGTTATTTGTTTTCTGTTCATACCTGACTTGCTCTTTTTAATGTCTTCCTAATTTAATCAAATTTCAAACATATATGCATGTATTTCATACTAATCACATAAAGTTATCAGGTATTCTAAATATTTGACAGTAAAATTTATTTTAAATTAAAGATTCAACATGTGCAAGCAAAATATTTGTTTTCAAGGTCTCATTCTCTGGTACTCTGAAGATTTCTTTAAAATTTTGTGGCGTTTTGTTTGTTTTAAAAGTTATCTTAAAAGAAACCTTCATCACCTATTAACATGGTTTTAAACTATAGAGCCTGAATCTATATATGTGCCAAGGGGTCTGCAAAACATATTAATATATGGTTTAGGATAAGGATGAAAAAGAAGTGGAAGAGTTCCTCCATTTCCCCTTTACTCATACCTGAGGGAAAATGTCCAGGCAACTTCAAGGAGACAAAACCCAGTCAAAATGACTCAGATTCTGACATGAGGATGTGGATGTTGCATCCAAGCCAGAGCCACCTAGTTCCCCAAAATAATGACCCCCCCTATGAATAAAGGACTAGGCAAAGTCATAATAGATGAACTCTCCCAAATATGGGTAAACGGTGAAGCAATAATGCTGAGACTTTGCCAAAGCCAACTTTTGTAATCAGGGCTACATACAGTAGGTTCACCTAGTCCTGGGTAGAAGTTGAGGGAATTTGGAGGCCAGTTTCTTTACCTGAATGCTTCAAACTATACCATACCTGCTATCAGGAATCTCTGACCTGTTTGCCTGGATGATGTTATAGTTCAGTGATGGGGAACCTTTTAGAGACGGAGTGCCCAAACTGCAACCCAAAACCTACTTATTTATTGCAAAGTGCCAGGGCTGCATTAGCATTGTGGTGCCCTCAGGGGTGGCGTGAGGCATGGCCCACTCGGTGGGCGTGGCTGCAATGGTCATGGCAGACTGGGTGAGCATGGCCGGGGCCAGGGTGGCGGAGGCCAGTCCCTCGCCATATCCGGGGCATCCCCGGGGGCCCAATGCCGCTTGCTCACTCACTTCCTGCCCTGTCGCTTCCAAATGTCATGTGCTCGCTACTCTGGCGAACTCTGCTGGGGCAATGGCACACGTGCCCACAGAGAGGCTCTGAGTGCCACCTCTGGCACGCGTGCCATAGGTTCGCCACCACTGTTATAGTTCTTATCCTCTCTGCACTTTTGTCAGATGGCAGGAATTAACTAGGTATGAATATGGGCTTAAACTTTTTGTGGAATATGCTATGTATTTAATATGCACCAAGTCAAGAAGGTCAAGACAATAGGTAACTATATACTTCCAAACCTTCTTTAGCATAATAAGACATCCTATTATCTGAAGCAAATTGTAAAGGTTTTCCAGCTTTTATCATGTGGCTAGGAATCAGACACATACGCTTATATTTTCTATATAACTTTAAATCCCCCAGAAGTTTAAAAAGCAGTTTCGGCATTAAATTATGAACGGTCTAAATGGAATTTTTTAAAATAATGCTTAATTACTAAGCTAATTTTTGAACTTTCAGAGGTTTGAAGATAGAGACATTTTCTAAGAGTAAACTTAATAATCTTAAACATTAAATCTCAGTGTAAAAGGATCCCATATACTCATTTGGTTCCCACTCACATTTTATACTTATTCTAAATGTTGTCTACTATTACTGTTGAAAAACAACATTAAACGGTTGATCAATCAAAACAAATCATTTCAAACTCGTATTAGCAGTGGTTCATGCAAAATATGCTATGTGCTTAAAAAGGGAAATATAAAAACTGGATTTGATTTTCACTGTTTTTATACAATCATCTCCAATAAACAATGTTAATAAAGTTATTAAAACCATACACAACATTTTCTTCTTACTATTCCTGGGCACAACATGCAGCTAAATCATCGCTCCATAATATCTTTTATATGCAGTTTAGTAGATTTAAAACAGGTAATATAATCACTAATATAGTTAAATACTGCACCAATCTTTTTTTAATGAATTGTTTATAGAATGGGAATTTTGAATTACCTCATTATTCTATCACCTACTGCTGTTCCTCTGATATATCTAGCAAAAGGAATAACAGCTAAAGTCATTCAAGTAAAAATGCTATATGAATTATTTTTAAAGAAAAAACTGCATTCTCAGGCCAACTTAACCATTTGATTTCAATGTTCATAATACTCTAAGTATTAATGATTGATCTTTTTTCCTTATTAGGTCCAGAAGCAACACATTTTCCTGCAAAATCACCATTAATTCTTCAGTACCTACATTGTTTTCAAATATATCAATTTACCTGTATTCAAAATAAAAAGTGGAAGAAAATATTTTTGGTTTGCATTTAGTAGTGACAATTAACAGAGAATCAGTGTAGAAAAACCTTATTACTATTACAGCAATCTAGGTCCTGAGATGACTTCTTTCTAAATCTTTTAGTAGACAACCTGCCTCCAGAAGCGGTGAATGCGCCAACGCTGGAAGTTTTTAAGAAGAAACTGGACAGCCATTTGTCCGAAATGATATAGGGTTTCCTGCCTGAGCAGGGGGTTGGACTAGATGACCTCCAAGATCCCTTCCAACTTTATCATCATCATCATCATCATCATCATCATCATCATCATCATCATCATCATCATCATTATTATTATTATTATTATTATTATTATTATTATTATTATCAGAATGCTTAAATCCTATTGTTCTTGAAGAATTCAGTCATTAAACTGGATATGGCAGATCTTCTGATCAGATTATCGATGTATCTTATAAATCCAACAGAAAAAAGAACTGGAATTGCAATCATAAATGAAAGAGCTAAATACTGCAATACCAAACTGCAACAAATTATTAATAACTAATGAGTAATTCTATTCCCCATAATAGATATCAGTCTACAGACAAAAAGGTGCTGACTTGGGGATGATTTACTTATCTTGATGCAGAAAGTTAATAGTGTGGCCACCTTCTGATGCTCTGAAAAGGAACATGGGACCAATTGAGGTCTAGATTGAATGAATAGATCTGAATGGCTGAACCAAAAAGCTATGGCAAAACCAAATACTGCTTTTAAAAATCAATACTGGGTTTCTCAGTTCTTCTGAAACATGCACATCTATGTGAATAACATACAACTTAAATTCATACCAATTTTTAGTGGGCAATAAATCAAAATATTCTAAAACAGAATTTGTTAATGTATTGGGACTTTTCAAAACAAAGTTAAAAATAACATTAAATGTTGCTGTAGTATCACTTTGTATACAACTCTGTAATAATAAAATGCTCTGTTGCAAAGAAACATTTTATTTCCACTGTTTACCAAGACATAAGTGTGATTGTATTTAGTGCTAGTATGCAGGTGTCCAAGGGGGGTGGGGACATGAAACTAAATGATTCACAGCATTTTGATGCAAACTCTACCACTTTCATGCATGCGTACCATGACACAGTGCAACTACTGTATGAAGGAAGGGAGCTTGCATCATGAAATTATATCCTGATAGTTAGGAATAAAAATCTATGTTTTAATGACTCTGAAATTTGGCATTAATTATTATTTGAGGCTACAATTCTTTATGCTTTAATTGCTTTAACTGAAATCAAGTATGACCTCAGAGCCATAAGAATGCAAACTTTTCTGTATTTTTTTATGGCCCATACAGCATATATTAAACAAAATTGCTGAAAAGTGATAGCATGGTTTCCCAATATACCAAGGTAGGAAAAAATTGCAATATATTAGAGTAAGCCCTGACCAGGCTTAAATTAACATGGGTAAAAAATGAATGAATTCTTCTCATCAAATGTACAGAAAATAAACCTGGCATCACTAGTATCATATAACCCCATCTAGTGGTCCTTCAGAATCCCAAAAATGTTTAGTACAGTCTCTGAATTAAAAATAATGTTACTTATCCCATTCTGAGCAAATTAAAACAAATATTTAAAAATAATATTTCTATTTAGTAAATTATAGACACTCTAAATCAGGGGTGTCAAACTCGCGACGTCACGTGACATCGCGCAACATACGTCACGTGACATCGCGCAACATATTGGGCCGATTTTGCCATTGTCGGCAGTGGGGTGGGTGCGGCTTCCTGATGACGCGTCTGGCCCGCGGGCCGGCAGTTTGACATCCCTGCTCTAAATGCTGGTCTGTGACCATAATAAAATGACTGAATTATAGATAATGTATCTTTTCTTTTAATCATAATGCATAATGGAACCTATTTGTTCCAAGCCCCCTCATTTTAGAATCTTTTTTAATAAATCAGAAAGAAAATGTGATTCCTGAAAGACATGAAAAAGAACTAGGAATATCTGCTGTTAGAAATTTTAAAAAAATCAACTTATTTATAGGAAAATGGCAACATATTTTATATTTAGAGAAAAATATAAAAATATGGAACAAAAGCTCTCTTATTATGTGTGTGTACATCTACATAATTTGTTTCTGATGACATTATCTCTATTTTCTACCACAGTTTCAAAAGGGATTAACACAATGCGTAAAAATATATGTATTCATGTTCGCCAGTCAAATTACATCTATTCTCTACTAGTCAAAGAAAATTTGCACAAAAGAAGAAACTTTATCAGATATTCTATTTTGGTCAAGCTTCAAGTCACACCATTTGATGTGTGGCAGCCAGTGTGGTGCACAGGTTAAGAACACTAAGAGACACTACAGAAACCCAGATTCAAATCCACAGTCAGCTATCAAAACTCTCTGAATAGTTCTATACCAAACACTCTCTCTCAGCCAAACCATGAAAGTCAGCTGGGTGACTTTTTTTGCAGTCACTCTGTTCTCAGCCAAACCAATCTCAAGGCTTGATGTGAGGAAAAGGGGGAGAAAGGAACCACTACCTATGGTGCCTTGACTTGCTACATGAAAGGCAGGATATAAATCGAACAAAATGTGTGTAAACACCACTGCAAAAACTTTACTGGGCTCTACGTATTTCAAATACAGATGTGCTCTCTCTCAATACAAGTATCTACATATATCCCCAGAAGTTAAATGATCCAGTTAGGAAACTGTGATAGAATTCCATCCTTGATGCATCTGTGCACCAAACTGTGTAGTAAATTATTGAATAAATATAATCTAGAACTTAATATATTCAGTAAGGTCACTGAAGTTGAGTGCAAATACATACATAAAGCCACAACTGTAGTTACAGCAAGAGTAAATGGTGAAGAATTGACCTGTCATGCTTTTAGTCAATGCAAATTGCCAGTGAGAGAATGTTGAGATCTGAATAAATGTGCTGCAAAGTTTTTGAAGGCAGGAAACAAACACAGCAATACTAACCTATGACTAGCGCCTCCACGATAGCGTGCACCAGGTATGAGAACAGGGTCATCATCACTATCATCAGTTTCATGGAAAACAGAACTTCTTGTTGATGATTCTTCATGAGTGGCAAGTCCTGAGGAATCTGGCTGAGAATGAGGTTCATTATTGGTATTATTTGGGATCGCAGAAGAATTTGTACTTTGTTGACTCAAGCTTGCTTGCTCTTCCGTGGTTTTGCCTGATAAATCTTCTTCTGGGATCTGGCAGATTAAATCAAGATCGGGAACATTTCCTTGTTCCATAGTACTTTCAGGCTGGTCAGATATCTCATTGTCTGATAGAATAAATAATATTTGGTAATCAAAACACTTTTGAATATATTTAACAGAAAAGAACAACGTGAATTATATGAACTATACAAAATTGATACAATCTATTAAGAGATATAATAGCTGTAAATGGTGAAAAAGCACTTAATTTTCTTTTAGTTGTTGCTCTATTTGGGTACAACATTTTCCACAAGTATTTTACTCAAAGCAGCTTTCTGAGAGTAGTTAGATAATGCACTGGTAGCACAGAATTATAGCAACAAAACCATAATATACTATAGTAAAAAATTGTTAATTATTGTTAATTAATTCCAAATATTCCAAAAAATTACAGGTTACCTTTAACATATATATCTGTAATTATTTTACATACCCGAATGTGGTGTATCAGCATTTTCATTTGTTGACATTAGCTCTTCAGTATTTGTACTTTCTTCAGGTGATTCTTCAGGAATTTCTAAAACAGAGAATTTAAAATAATGGATGCATACGGCAGATAGATAAAAACCATTTCTAATATTTGCTCTTTACTATAAATGAAGTTTAGAATGATTTCAAAGTCTGCTATATTTTACATTGGAAGAGGCAAGATGGTGCTTTCCAGATGTTTTAAACTACACTTTCTAGTCCTGTTAGTAGGTGTTTGATATTGATCCTGTTGGCAAAAGTGGTAAGTATGAAGTCTAAATAGTTTTGAGTTTACCAATGCATCATATGACAAATAAAAGTTACAGCTAAAACATGCTTTATGAAAACATGTTACAAAGAGCCACACATTTCTTTGTAATCCCGATAAAAGAAAATCTTCTGATTCCTATTCTTATTTTTGCTGCAGATTTCAGATATGTATGATGATTTAGTTTTATAAACCTTACTGTATTTATGGTCAGCTCAAACTATTATTTAAACAATTATTAAAATCTATTTAAGGTTGTAGCATTTTCTTTTTTTATGTATATTTTATTAATTTTTATAAGATAACATTCTTTAGTAATTAGCAAACAGCATGTTGTCTGGATTCATGTAATTAAAAAACAATCAATAATAATTAGTTTCTATATTTTCATAATCAATGTGTTAGTTAATAATATATTTCTTAAATCTTCTCTTCACCTGATAGTCTTCTTCTTACTAATACATATTTAATGCTACATAGTACATATTAGGTGATTCCTGAGCTAGCATTTTACAGCACTTATGTACAATTATAATTTCTGAAAATTCTTGATTATTTAATGCATAGCTCCAGCTCTCTAACAGTTTTTGCTTAGCTCAAATAGTAAAGTAGTCCTCAGGTTATGACGAAAATTGGAACTGGTATTGCTGTTGCTAAGTGATACAGTCATAAATTGAAATCTCAACAGTCCCAGTTGCCATCATGATCCCAGAACACACGGGTGATTAAGTGAGAGAGCCAGAAATCCCAGAAAGGGAATGTGGGAGACAGTATAAGTGCTGTATGTGAACTGTAGGGAGAGAACTTTAAGGACCTGTCATATGTCCATTTTTTAAAGTGCCACTCTAACTTTGAATAGTCATTCAAATGGACTTAAGCCAAGAACTACTGCTATTCATAATTCCACAATACTGTTAAATTTATTATCTCTCAGCTTTCAACAGTTACTTATGTAAATAGATATAATGAAAAAAATGGTATAAAATATATATTATAAAAAGAAACAGTCACCAATTGAACAATGCTAATTAACATCTGCTTCCTATGTAAGACTAAGCTGTTTTGTGATTCAAACAATATATTTTTGCTTGTCCTCTGCATCCAAAATGAAACAAAAATATTATTTGGCCTGTCTAAACAAATATTTTGGAGTTTCATGAGAGCAGGTCAACACTGTTATAATAATAGAACATGGTGCTTTTTATAACAGAAATTATAGCACATCTTACTTGATTCTTCACTCTCTGGTGTTGGTACTTCTGAACCTGGAGTTCTTAGGGATTCTTCCAGAGCTTCTATTTTGCTCTGATTTCCACTCCCTCTTGAACTTGAAGCGGTACTACTCCTAGCAACAAAAGCATGCAACAACATATGCACTATTTTAGATATTTTAGAAATTCTTCAAAAGTTTGTAAAGCGTAGACAGAAAGATCGGCTCTATAAATTTAAGATTAAAAAATTAATACGGCTACACTTTAAAAGTTATCAGAAATAAAGCAATATAAAATTCAAATAGTAGGAATAAAACTCACAATTAAAATGCCTATGGAAATCAGAAGGGTAATAGAATTGCATTAGTGTAACAATGTGTTCATTTTCAGATGGAAGGGAAACAATTTGATAGAAAGTATTTCCAATATTAAGAAATCCCCATCAGTTGTTTGCACTTACATTTTTTAAGAGTGTCAGCTATAGTACCAGAGTCATATAGTTGTACGATTCCACCCTATTTTGAACTTGCCCAAATAGGAGAGCAGGAATGACAAGAATGTAAACAAGCATCCACCATCAATTGATATTAAAGATAAAAGGAAATCCAAGTCTCTTCTTTTAAGATGGCAATGCTTTAACCAGCATGAAAGACTCCACAGAAATAAAGACAAACATGGCTAGAAACCAGTGGCATTTGTAACAAGCTGCAACAATGTCAAAATGATAGCACATGTATCATGACATTATCATCAAAAATGACATGGTTTGGTACTTGCATCACAAGTACATAAGTTGCACCATGACATCGTGCCATTATCTTCACCTTGTTTCTGTGAAAACCCATGATAAATTATAAACCATATCTTCACTGTATTCCAGGAGGAGGCAAACATATAAGATAGCAGCTGTTTCTGAGCAGATAAGAATGATAGTTCAGAATTTATAACTAATCAAATTTCAAGCTCTTCACATTCTCTTATAGGGCTGCCCTTTTAGAAGAGGAGAGTTGAATTTCTTAACTTAGGCCCTCAGTGCATCTGTTGATAACTGACACTTAATTGCATTCTCTGAAGTCCTGCTCCTTGTCCAAGTTATGTTGGAATGTTCCAGTCAACAAGAGAACATGGAAAAAAGCCTCAGCTTCTGAGAAAATGGAGGGGCAGCAGCAGGTCTTTTCAGTCTTTCCTCTGGAGTAGGTGAGGGTTGCCCTACTTCTGCTATAGAAAAATAAACCTTGGTAATAAGTCCAATGTATCATTCGGGCACTATAGAGCCCCTATGGAACTGTCTGAGATCATGATTATTGCCAGGAACATGCACATTTTTGCCCCAAATCATTTTGTATAGAAAATATCTGTCAGAGGTTCATAAGAAACACAAACTATGTATGTACAAATAACCACTTAAGGAATCGTCGTTATGGGCGGGCAAACTACTATTTCCTAACTGTTTTTCTCATGTTGATAACTTTATAGTTTAGGACATGATGATATACATGATAGCCTATTCTGAATAGAATCAATCTGCCCAGTAGGATTGAGAAAAGGGTTACTTTAAATTGTCATTTTTAGCCCTTCTTGATGATAAACCTCCTCCTCTGGAATAGCCTCATTCCTATTAGTGTTCCAGAAGATTGTTAAGATTTGTGTATTCTGAATGGACTTTAGCATTGAGAGAATGGATGAAATATTGCCTCAATAAATGATGCTATGTTTATTCAAGGGACATATGGAAATCAGATGTCCAATTATTGATTTTATTTATTTATATGCCACGCTTATAATTTTACAAATAACTCACAAGATGAACATATTGAACACACTTCCTCCTCTTTTCCCTACAACAACCCTTTGAGGTGGGTTGGGCTGAGAGAGACTGACTAGCCCAAAATCACCCAGCTGACTTTCATGACTAAGGGGGAACTTGAACAATGAGTTAATATGTTTTACCAAAATATCCTGATATATGCAATACAATCAGTAATCATAGCATCATCATTACAATTTCTTTATATTCTTCTAATATTTTTAATTGTCTTGTAAATAGATCCTCTATGTTTCCCAACGTTTCTAAAAAGAATCAGATACTATTTAGTTT
Organism: Protobothrops mucrosquamatus; assembly: GCF_001527695.2. Classification (NCBI taxonomy): domain Eukaryota; kingdom Metazoa; phylum Chordata; class Lepidosauria; order Squamata; family Viperidae; genus Protobothrops; species Protobothrops mucrosquamatus. The sequence goes on along the minus strand of NW_015386363.1, from coordinate 29,069 downwards.
CTAATCAAATTATTTATACTATTACATAATAACTATAAAAAAAAAAGTTTCAGTTCAAAATATAACCCGCATTTGTAATAACTACTTACCATTCATCAGTGAAATCTAATTTAATTGTACTTGTAGTTGTTCCTTCTGTGCTATAATGTAAACTTAAAACAGGTTCACTTGCTGCTGCCCGTGGACTTGCTTTTTCATCATCTAGAAAGAAAGTGTTACAAATACAAATAGATTTATTTATGTATTTGTTTGTTTGTTTATTTATTTATATTTATTTATTAATAAATAATTTTTTTACAGCTGCCCACCTTCCTCATAGTGACTCCAGTTGGCTTACAAAGATAAAACCCCAGTATATATAAAAAAATAAACTCATACATAATCGTGCTATTTAGCTTGTGCTACCCATGGTCTTTTAAAGATTATATAATATGTAATATTAATGTACAATATGTAATAACAAATTTGTAATTCTGTCCTTCTTGGCAAAGGCAATAAGCCAAGGAGGCATAAAGTTAAAATTTAGAAATGAATAAATAATTTCTACGCTAATAAATGCTGGAATCATTTTATCTTTTTAAAAATAGTAATGTTTATTATATTCTGTGTATGAATGTTTCCAGTAAATATATTTAATCATTTTAATTTGACAATTGAAACATTCTGAGAACTAATAGCTTCCAATTTTTATTGTAACTTAGGAGAAAACTTCAGTAGTCAGCAGGATAACAGACTAAAACACTAGTACTCCTATGTTTATATATGGCTTGCCTAACCTCTTTTGAGGAATAATAAAAAATGCAATTTCTTATTACAAACAGAACTAAGTAAAATATAATTATACCTCATGAATTTAGATATTTTAAAAATAAGCTTCATGTTGAATTATCTGATACACACACACACCCGTAGCCAAGTTGGGGCACATTATTCTGGATCTATGTGAATACTAAGAGACAATATCAATTTGATGGCACATCATCATCGAGCCCAAAAATGTGTAACAAATCACTGTTTTTATTTTACAAAATTCATCTTATATAAGAAAAGTCATAGAAGGAATGACATAAACTACAAAAACAGGGATCTCACACAAGTTTTGTAATTCAACATGCTGACAATGGATGCCTCCAAAATATTTCTTTATGCATATTATGGATGATTGTGTAGTAAACCAGATATTTAGACTGGATTTACCATTTGTGTCCCATCTATCGAATTCTTCCCAAAGACCTGAGATAGGCAGATATTGTTGTTTAATAATATTAAAGGTATTGTCACAGGATGTAAGATGATGATGATGTTTATTAATTATTCAACCTTTATATATATATAAAACTCAAGGCAGTGGGCATACCTCATACTCCTGCCTACTCTCCCCACAACAATCCTGTGAGGTGGCTTTTCTGTGACAGAGTAACTGGTCCAAAGCTACATTACTGGTTTTCATACGTAAAAGAGGCTTAGAACTTATAGTCTCCTTGTTTGTAGGCCAGCACTTAACCACTATATCATACTAGTATATACAATATATCAGAACTGTGTATCAGGAATTAAATACCTGAATTTAAAAAAGTCTCTCAAAAGTTCTTTGTAACCCATCCAATGATATATCTAATTAGACAGATGATTTAAACATTTACCTTTGATAGCTCTGGAGCTAGATTATATTACCTCAAAACAATTGCATCTCTACATGATATTTTGACTTAATAGAAAGGAAGGAGAACTTTTAATATTATACATCTTTAAACATATTTCCGTCAACTCATATAAAAATCTTAAAGTGTGGCAGCAATAAAAGTATTCCATAATATGTAATGCTTAGGAATACTTAAATGCATCCTTCTAAAAGACAGGCTAAAGCACTAAAAACAGATGTAATATCTTTTTTTCTTTTTAAATTTACTTATGACTAGAGGAATAAAATTGTCCTGCTGTTAAACAAACTATGAAAATGAAGGCAATATGATACAAAGAATTATGACAGTTAAATCATAATAATTTTTTAAAAGGCAATTAAAGCTGAAATATTAAACATACTTTAAAGTAGGGATGTACAAAATTCTTACATTTCTAGATTGACACATTTTGTACATGCCCACTTAAAGAAGTAAATGCTATATAATTTAGTACTTCTAACTTAACATGCAGTACTTAAGTATGACTTAAGAGTCATACTTCATACCTATATCCATTTACTGAATCAAAACCTATGGATGTTCATTGAACCGTAGAGCTGAGTTCACATATTCTCCCATTAGTGCGTAGTATCTTCAGACTGCCTATCTAAAAGCTGCACACTTAGGCTTGGCTCAAGACATCAGTTCATCTCTTTCCCACAGAATGTCACAGGATATTTGTCATTTTATTCCTGCATTGCATGAGTTGAGTATATGGTATAGCTAATGAATGTAATTTCTAAAGTCTTCATGCTATAAATGTATATATAGTATACATGGCAGAGATGGGGAACTCTGGTTTGAGAAACTGATTGCTTCAAGGAAGTGAAGTTTGTCAAAGGAGGTCCACCCATACACTTAAGCCCTAAAAGGCAATTCATTTCCACATGCAGATCAGTCACTCTATATTGTTGTGTCGCTCAGTGAAAAAAGGAACTAATTTGAAATATTTTGAGGATGGAGCTTCATTCTGCCAATAGACTGGAATTTCATTCTTCAAAAAATATCTGATGCAAGATACTAAAAGGCAAAAGCTTATTATCTTATATTGTGTTAAAGCATGAAAAAGATTTTCTGTTTGTTCTAAGATCAATGGTTATATCAGCAACATGGAATTTCTCAAGTTCATTTCAAACAAGGATTATGCTTCATTAACTTTTATATATTTATATTTATTTATAAGGATTAGCAACATCAATTAATAAAAAATCCAAACCATGAAGTGCAAAACTGCCAAACCTATCTTTATCATGCATTGGTTTTTAACACATCAGATAAATTTTAGTAATTTGTGAGTTAAATTAAAATGCCACCTAACAGAAGGATGAATTTATAGTTTTGAACAGTTTTTTACTTCTTCAAATGGAAAAATCTTATAATTCAATTGTTATTCAGGTGAAATTGAGTTGTGTGTCCCAATAAAAGAAAACAAAGCCAAAAATGCATAAACCCTTTATTCTTACAAATCACAATGGAAAAAAAAACCCTAGGGAATTTTCCTACTATAAAGCCTTGCCATAAACAGCCTCAGATCAGATACCCAAACAACAATCTTAGAAAAGCATACATAATTCCTGGTTGATCTCAAAGGCTACCTTTGCAGTTTTAGCAGAAATGAAGTGAGATACTTTCTCTTGGACTTCCATCCCAGGGAATACCGTACTTAACAAAGTTTAACTAAATCTAGTTAAACGCTGGCACTAGGGTTAATGAATTCTTTCAGTTCCTCAGGTTGGAATAGAAGGGCTTTAATGGTACAACTGATTATGCTTGAACAGTATTTTTTTTAAAAATCACATTTTATCCAGACATGACATATCCTTAACTAAACGTGTTACAGAGGTAAAGATCGATAACAGCCAAGTATTAGTCAGTTAACTGTGTGAAGATAAATACCAACAAATGCAACAGGCAAGCAGCAACTGCATACACTATTTTGTTCCTGAGGGAAAGCCTCTTGAGCAAACAACAGCAGCACAAACTACGTAACTACATTAGCTGCTTAATAAACCTTGACAAATGACAACCTGTAGGCTGAGGGTCCTGTGAGGATCCCTTAGGGGAAGACTGATCAGAGCTGGAGGACTGCTGTGCTGAACCCTCCGCTAGCTCTCGCTGTCTCTGCTGTTCAGCCTTCTTAAGCCTCAGCCGCTGCAGGCCCCTACGGAGTATAGCTAACTCAGGTGCCATTAATTCTGACAGGAAAAAAGGTGTAAAAAAGAAACAGGCATAGAACATAAGATAAAAGGAATATGACTAAAGAGCAAGATAATAGATATTATGTAGAAAATACAAGACAAGCATCAAATTTCATTTGTAAAAGCAGACTATTAATACTTAGCCCAGGAGCAAAATGTGCTTTACTTATTTTATTATTATTTTTTCTTAAGTGTGAGAATTATGCCCATTATATATGTTTTCTAGCTCTACTTGCTCAACTGCTAAGGCAGTTAGGTTCTGTAAAATAAAAAAACAAAAACAAGATATAACCATGAAGATGCAAAAAATATATAATGGTAATTTCCTGCACAATTCCCACACATATAACTGTTTCTACTCTAACAATATTTATTGGGAATTAAGAGATCAATGCAGTATGTGGGCAAAAGTGAAGCTTAACTATCAAAGTTGTCATCCAAATTTTAGGTTGTAAATTACAATATAAAATGTAGCTATACAGTCCTATTTGACTGTGATAAAGCACACTACTGTAAAAGTTGCCTAATGCTGAAATGAGGGAGGGGGTGTTTTTGTTTTTTGTTTGCTTAGTCAGTTTTCAAGTTTGGGATTTGGTCCTTCTGCCAATAAAGAACAAAACTGAAATATGAAGATCCATGCTTACTCTAACATATAAGCGTGTGTCATAATTTTTGTTTTCATGATGAAAGTAATTAGATTAGGCAACTGCTAAGCTGAATGTAATGAATTACTTCTCTATTCCACTCAACCACAACATATCAAAAGGTTTCCCAATACTCAGCAGTAATCACCCAGGAGGAATAGGGGCAATTAGAAGATTTTAGTGCTCAATTTGCAGAAAGGAAACAATTGCCATTTGATATATTCCAATGTTTTCACGTTCTAGTATATGAATAAGTGAGAAACTAAAGACCACTATAACAGTAGATCTTATGTAAAGAATTAACATTATGTAATTCAGAGCATAATAATGCACTGCTTTATTTTCAGACCATTATTATATTGCTGAATTGATTTCATGACATTTTTTGGAAATATGGATTAAAAATAAGAAAAAAGGAATTAAACATTCAAGATCACTTGTACTAATGACAGGGACAATTACTGCAACAATTTCTTCTCCTATGGGCAATACCTTTTCTTAGTAACAATCTGATTTAAATAATATTTAAAGCATTACCATTTGAAGGAGTATTAACTACCTTATATCAGATTTATTCTAATACATTAACTGATTTGTTTTCTGGCTATATGTCACTTAAAAATAGCTTGGCTATAACAGCCACAACACAGTGAGCTAACTGCTGAAAGGTACATAGAAGATGTCCAGTTATATGGCACTATCAAACCATCTTTAAAAAGTAATCAAGGTTAGATGGAGTCAATATTTGGATGGGAGATGTCTCAGAAATTTCAGTCCTATACTAGACTTGGAGAAGTAGGATGGGAAGCCATTTCCACTGTTGCCAGGAAAACAAACTGGGTATATTCTAAAGTTCCTCGGAGTTGAGATGTCCTCCAAGGAAACTTCATTTTTTAATTTGGAAGATATTCTTTTTGGTGAAAGGTTTTAGAACACTATGGCCTGGCAAAGGAACACATGCTAGAATTTTATTGTGACAGGACTGAACAATGTAAACAAATGAAATAAATTCAAAATAAACTGCATTCTAATTGTTTCATTCTGATTTGTTTATTTAATAAATGTATATGGGTACTCATCTCACAAGAAGTGACTCTGGGTAGCGTACAGCAAAAAGTATAAAAACAAGAAGCATGTCAAACACGGTCATATTTTACAAAAGCACACACAAGAGATTTGATCAGCAATAGAGTCACCTCAAGATATCAAGGGTGCCCTGATGACAAAGCCAGGTAAATGTAGTTCACCTCCCAGTGCCAACAGAATCAGTTAAGATGCTAATCCTCCAGGACAGAAACAATCAGGTTAACTTAGACAAATAAAGGTCAATGGAATAGCTATTTTCTCCCAGTTATTTCACTCTATACAAATCACACATTTGCAAAACTAACATTCATCCACAGGAATTCTATACATGAGGAAGCACATATTAAGCAATGTTTGAGAAAAATCTACAATTGATAAATATGTTTTACCTCTAAATCCAATTCTTCTATACTGCATTTGAAACAATATAGTAACAGTTTTATAGTGATATTCAATATTTGAATAAAAGTCTCTTATATTGTTTTCTAAGAATTAATACAACATACCATACTAATTTTGAAACTGAAGGGAACAGCTGTTTTAAAAGTACATGTGGGGCATTACTTGGGAATTACCAGCTCAAACAAAAGCAATCCAAAATTCCACTGAGTTGATATAAACTCGTACGTATGCCTTTAAGTGTTTTTCAAGTTATCCTAATAGCACTTGAGAAGAGCATTTTCCAAAATGATAGAGTGAGGGGAAAAATTTATTTGATCCCGTCAATTTTGTATATTTGCCCACTGACAAAGAAATGATCAGTCCATCGTTCTAACGGTAGGTTTATTTTAACAGTGAGAGACACAATAACAACAAAAAAATCCAGAAAAACACATTTCAAAAAAGTTATAAATTGATTTGCATTTTAATGAGTGAAATAAATATTTGACCCCTTCGCAAAACATGACTTAGTACTTGGTGGCAAAACTCCTGTTGGCAATAAACAGAGGTCAGACGTTTCTTGTAGTTGGTCACCAGGTTTGCACACATCTCAGGAGGGATTTTGTCCCACTCCTCTTTGTAGATCCTCTCCAAGTAATTAAGGTTTCGAGGCTGATGTTTGGCAGCTCAAACCTTCAGCTCCCTCCACAGATTTTCTATGGGATTAATGTCTGGAGACTGGCTAGGCCACTCCAGGACCTTAATGTGCTTCTTCTTGATCCACTCCTTTGTTGCCTTGGCCATGTGTTTTGGGTCATTGTCATGCTGGAATACCCATCCACGATCCATTTTCAATGCCCTGGCTGAGGGAAGGTTTTCACTCAAGATTTGACGGTATTTGGCCCCATCCATTGTTCCTTTGATGCGGTGAAGTTGTCCTGTCCCCTTAGCAGAAAAACACCCCCAAAGCATGTTTCCACCTCCACATTTGACCGTGGGGATGGTGTTCTTGCAGTCATAGGCGGCATTCCTCCTCCTCCAAACACGGCAAGTTGAGTTGATGTCAAAGAGCTTTCACCCAGTTTTCTGAATCATTCAGATGTTCATTGGCAAACTTCAGACGGGCCTGTACATGTGCTTTCTTAAGCAGGGGGACCTTGCAGGTGCTGCAGGATTTCAGTCCTTCATGACGTAGTGTGTTACCAATTGTTTTCTTGTCCCAGCTGCCTTGAGATCATTGATAAGATCCTCCCATGTAGTTCTGGGCTGATTCCTCACCATTCTCATGATCATTGAAGCTCCATGAGGTGATATCAACCTCTTATAAAGAAAACTTATACAAAATGTTTTATAGATGGCACTTGCCACCGGCAAGATTAACAAAAATGTTTAAAAATATGACGGATAAATGTTGGAAATGTAATCATAAACCAGGTACTTATTATCATTTGTAGTGGACATGTGTTAAAGCAAAGAAATATTGGACAAGAATACATATCTGGCTAGAAAAGATGCTGGGGAAACATGTAGATTTTAAACCTGAACTTTTTTTATTAGGTATAATGCCAGAAAAGCTTAATAAACAAAGTATATATTTGATTCTGCATATGACAACAGCAGCAAGACTTATATTTGCACAATATTAGAAAAATGAAGAAACACCATCGGAGGAAGAAATAATTAAAAAAATGCTAGACTATGCAGAAATGGACAGACTTACTTTGACATTGAAAGAAAAAGGAGAAACAGAATATTTTCAAACTTGGGACTTATTTTACCAATGGTTGGAGAAACGAACTAGGGATTAGGAATTTAATTTGTATTAGTGAATGATGAACTCAGACAACACGTTTGTTGAATAAGCACTGTTGAATTGTATTAAAAAATCAATAAACACTTAAATGAATAAATAAAAAGAAACTCCATGAGGGGATCTTGCATGGAGCCCCAGACCAAGGGAGATTGACAGTTATCTTTTGTTTCTTCCATTTGTGAATAATTGCACCAACTGTTGTCACCTTCTCACCAAGCTGCTTGGTGATGGTCCTGTAGACCATTCCAGCCTTGTGTAGGTCTACAATATTTTCCCTGACATCTTTGGACAGCTCTTTGGTCTTGGCCATGGTGGAGAGTTTGGAATCTGATTGATTGTTTGCTTCTGTGGACAGGGGTCTTTTATACAGGTAACAAGCTGAGATTAGGAGCACTCCCTTTAAGAGAGTGCTCCTAATCTCAGCTCGTTACCTGTATAAAAGACACCTGGGAGCCAGAAATCTTACTTATTTCACTCATTAAAATGCAAATCAATTTCTACCTTTTTTGAAATGCATTTTTCTGGATTTTTTTTATTGTTATTCTGTCTCTCACTGTTAAGATAAATCTACCATTGCAATTATAGACTGATCATTTCTTTGTCAGTGGGCAAACGTACAAAATCAGCAGGGGATCAAATCATTTTTTCCCTCATTGTAAGAAAACAGATTCTTCAATAACTGGCACTAGGTTTATTATTATAGTTGATTAAGCCTGCTATGGTTTCAGTCCCTATCAAATTTAACCGTAAACTTGATGCTCAATTGCTAAAAATGACACCTCTTTACTTCTGGAATAATGGTGAGCAAATGGACTGATTCCTAAGCAAAAGCCATAAGAGGATGAGGCTCATTTGAAACAGCGGAAATATTAAAGCAGTTTTTATGGAATGTATTAATCTTTACACAGTCTTTTTATGTAATCCAGCTCAATAATCTTTACTAAAATGCTTCATATTTAATGCAGAAATTATATTTCCTATGAATATAGTAACATTTATTGTACATGCTACACATGAAGCAGAAAATGGATTTTATATGTTTAAAAATTTTTTAGTTTCATTCCTGGAAGCAAGGAATTGCAGGACTTAATACATGAAGCCAAAGCTATTTTCACAGATATCATTTTTCCAACCAGTACATATTTCCTACTCAAAACATATTTGCATAGTCTATGCTATGCAGAGTTCTCTGGGCGGATGAAAAAAAAAATTTTGAGCCATCTTTCCTGGCCCATTAGATCTGGCACAGAGAACATGCTGTGGATGCCATCTGCCAGGGACCAGAAAATGGGACTTGTCTGCCATGATGTTGGCCTTATAGAACATTCTCCCACTGGACATTACATCAGCTTTATTCCTTTTGCTGTTCCAGAAGTCCCTTAAGATTTGTTTATGCCACCAGGGCTGAGGGTCCCAGAGAACTGGAATCTTGTTTAGATGGCTCTACTATTGAGATGGATGTACTCACAGCCTCTCTGCTTGGGGTTTGCATATAATTTAGTTTTAATTAATATGCTTTTAATGTTGTATTTCTAAATATCTGTTTTATATCTACATTGGTTTTTTATTGATTATTTATTGTATCCTACCCAGAATCATCTCTTGTGAGATAAGAAGCTATATAAATTAAATTAATAGATAAAATGAATAAAATGGCTTACAAGAATTTGAGATAAAATCCTCCGAAGCTACAATTAAAATTTAACAATGAAATGGCAATATAAAATAGTACATAATATGTGAACCTTTCTATAACCAATTTTTTTTTTTGGAAGCTTGCTTTCAATTTACTAACACCTCTGTTCTTTCCCATCCTCTGTTTCTAATGGTAATAAAGATGAAAAGTGTTGTTGTTTACCATTTAAATTATAGAACTGCTAAAAAAAACACTGTGTATATTCTAATAAAAATAGAGTGAGAAAGGAATTTAGGCTCAATTTCCAGTAATTCATAAAATTGCCTCTATAGGATTGTAGCAAGAATTCCAACATATTGAATACTCCACTTCTAAAGGGTGCGAAAGGTGCTTTGACCACAATTTTTGATTTTTGACCACAATTTTTGACCAAGATTTTCAATTACCTTCTACCATTGCAGGTTTTATAAATCTTCATATAGATCAATTGACAATATAATTACAGGTAGAAAAGCTAGGCAAAAGCAGCATTAACCAAGGAAGGGAAAATTACTTTCTACTATATTGTAACAGTCAGCTCACTAAGTTGCATGAACACAATGCAGATGTGGTACAAGATGTATGGTTCAATAAAAATAACAAAATATCCATTGTAATGTAAGTCTAATTCTTGCCTATGAATGATTAGTACAGTAAAGAACAGAACAATTAAGAGACAATAACTGATTGGTTCCTTCACAGAAATCACGCATGGTCAGAACCTAAAGATTCATGCAACTAGTTCTACAAACCAAAAGAGCATTTTTATGCTTATATTTCTTACTTCCATTCATGTAGTAAGCAACTTTGGGGGAAAAAAGGTTTTTTTGAAACTGCAACAGTGTCTTACGTTCAATATATACAGTCAAGTATAGTATACTACAGTATATATACTTGTGAAAGGTGGTTGAGTATATAAAGCAGTTGTACAGATCTTTGTTTTCTAAGAACCATCTCCACATTAATTATTGCTAATTAAGGTTATAAAACAAACAATTACTTCATATTTACATACTAGCATTAGGAATTCAAAAATATTTGTAACCTAACTACAGATGAACAAATTTTAAAACAAGCTCTATCAATGAAACTTTGGGAATGAACAAACTCAATTCTCTTACAAACTTCACTATACATTACACAGCTGAAAAACTGTTCTGGGCAGGGTCAGAAGTTGAGCTAAACATTTAATGGCATATCTTTTTGAAGAAAAGTAGCACTATACTGTGTTGTAACAAATTATAGCCAAATGTCAGACTAATAAAATTTTGAGTGAAGATTAATGTAGTAGATTTTATAATTGGAGGTCATGCATCCAAGTACATGACCACACTGAATATTGGTATAATAAATATGTATTTTGAACTCCTTATAAGATTAAATACATGTACTGTTTTAACAAGAAAACTTTACATACCAGGTTGGTGGAGTGTAGGAGGTGCAGGTATCTCCAAAAAAGGTCTTTGTTCATTGTCAGGAGACGAGAGTAAAGAAGTAGAAGGAGGACTTTCTGTTGATGAAGATGTTGAAGGAGCTTGAGCTGACACTGTAGATGATGATGACTGCAATTGTTCAGGACCATCTACTTCCATGGAATTTTCTGTTTCAGCACCTGCCAAGACATTTCCTGGGGTAGAAACATCTGATCTACTTGTTCCACCTTTGAAGAAAAGCATCAACTTAACTCTGCTTGTTTTTTAAAAAAAGATTACTGGTTTATATTTATTCAACACAGTAGCAAATTAATACTTTCAACAGAGTAGATTAAATGTGCTAAATGTGATTCTTAAAACTTTAAATTTGGAGGAGCCTATTTAAGCCATCAAGTCCAATCTCTGCTCAATGCAGGATGCCAATTAAATCATTCAGATACTGTCAATCCTCTGCTCGAACGCTTCTAATGAAGGGGAGCCCACAATTTTTGGGTAATAATTTCCATTGTCAAACTGATCTTGTTGTTAGGATATTTTTTCTAATATTTGTCTGGTTTTTGTTTGATTGATTTCAGTGTTACATGAGTCTACACCTTTCGATAACTGAAATCCATTACTGCATGTTCTGTAGTCTGCAATGAGAAAAAAATGAGATATTCTTCTACATTATAATTTTTCAGGTATTTGAAGAATGGTATCATTTCCTTTTTGTTGTTGTTGTTGTTGTTGTATCTTTTCAAAGCTACACAAGTTCATCATCTTCAATCTCATTTTTCAGGACTTAGTTTCTAGTCCCTCCAATCACTGCCGCACTTCTTTGAGCCCTTCCATTTTCTCTGAATCTTTCTTAAAATTATTTCCCAGAACTGAACAAAGTATTTGAGTTAACCACGACCAGCATTGGAGAGGATGGATTTGGAAATTATGCTTCTGTTGATGTACTTTAAAATACAATTTGCTGTTTTATAGCTACTTCACACTATTGGTTCATAATGAGTTTGGCCTCAACTATTCCAAGATCTTTTTTTACAAATACAAGTCAGGGTTTATAAATTTCATCCTATGCCTAGGCATTTTCTTAAGTAAAGAATTTTGTACTTGTTTCTGTTAAATTTGATGTTGTAACTTTTGGATAATTTCTACCAAGATAATTTTCTTTGTCTTCTATAATACAATTTATCTGTATCATCTGCAAATATGGTAAATGTTCTTCTCTCCCTTTTTATTGAAATATATAATATTTCACATACAGGACTGATATTTCTCTTTAATTTAATGAAGAACCATTAGTGAACAATCGAAGTGTTACTTTTGAGCCAATTTTGAGTCAACAATTTTCAGATTATTCAGTCAATATTTTATTAACTTATTAATCAGCATGCTATGCTATGCTGAAGTCACAAAATTTCATTTCTATAGCACTCCCACAATCAGTTACCCAATCAAAAACTTAGGTACAATTAATCAGAAAAGATTTGTTCTTGACATACTTACTCTTGTGTTGAGATAGCAACCTTATAATATCAGCATATTTTGGATTAAATAGACTCATTACCGTCATTTAATTGTGAGGGCTGTTAAAAGCATTTACCTCTAGAGCGAGATCGTCCTCTTCCTCTGTTGCTCTGTGCAACTTCACTTGCTTCTTCAAACCATCTTGACAACATGTCAGACATTCTTTGCATCAATGAAACGTTAGGGCTCTGTTCACCTAGGTATAAATAGTGATATTAATGCTTTTACTGTATTTTTGCTTTTACTAACCACAATCATATATACTTACATCTCTGAAAAATAAAAAACAAAAACATAAGTGATATTTAATTTTTATATTTGGTAGGTTTTTTGTATTTTATTACCATTGTTATTGTTATTATTATTTGAATGGCTGCCCATCTCAACTAGGTAAATCTGAATAGCTCACAACAGGTAAAAAATAATCTAACAAAAGCAAGTTAAAGAACAAATATGGAAACATCTAAAACCATCAATAATCATTTAAAAACAAAATAATCATGATCAGCAGCAGAATCCAATATTACATCAGTTCAACACAGCCGCTGTAAAAGCTTCCATCACTGCCAGGCCCCAGGTGTGATGGTAGAGCCATGTCTTCCAAGGTCCTTCTAAAGGCCAGTATAGTTGGGGTCAATCTAAATTCCAGGGATGATGTTCCACAGGTTGTGGACTATGGCAGAAAAGACTTTCTTCCTGGGTTCCACTAGATTACATTCTTTCATGGATGGAACCTGTAACCTCTCTTGCCAATTCCACTGGGACAGATAGATGCATCTAGGAGAAGTGGTCTAAAATAACCTGATCCTATGCTGCATAGGGCTTTACAGGACATTATAACCCAGAAACATACCAGCAATGAAAACAGTTTGCAGAATGTAAAGTATTATGCAAAATATTATTTTTATAATAAAATCAGAATACAACTGAAGCACGATCCAATATCAAACCTATCCATTTTCCTACACAAGTTAAAAATTGGAAAAAAGAAAAATGAATGAGAGGAGGATGAAAATGAAGAAAGAAAACTGTAAGAACAGTTAAAGGAAGAGAGGCAAGGCTAGTAAGAAACAAAGAAACAAAGCACTCTAAAAGTGTGCTACTATGATCACTTCAGGTAAATTTCAATCTTATTTAAACTAATACTCTTTTGCACAAAAGAAATTATCTTTACTTTTTCTCCTGAATAACTCTGAAGAATCTGAAAGGAAGAAAAAAAATCAAAGCCTAATGGTACAGTGGCAAAATTAAGGGTAATCCTTACCACAATGGTGGCAAAATTAAGGGTAATCCTTACCACAATGGTGGTAAGATCGAGTAAGCTCTGCAAGTAGGAGAGAAACCAACTTCAAATCATGTAATTATAAAATTTGTGACATAGGATCATATAGAAGAAAAATGGCAATGATTCAAATAGAAATTTGCTAAATGTATACTTGACAATAACTGAATAAATTATAGGACCTATTAGAATGAGTATATATAATGAATAATATTAGTGAATGTACTTGCTACATATTCAGTTAAGAAAAAGAGGAATTGTATTGCCTATTGAAAGGGATGCTAAAAACTATTAAAAAAAGATATAATACTTTTTAATTGAGGGTGACTTTAATATAGAAATCAGAGAAATGGAAGAACAGGAATCACAGGAAAATTTGAACTAAATTAACATAATACCTGCTTTAAGGACTAGAAATGCAGACTCAGCATAATCACATCATAAAATGCACAAGACTGGAATCAAATTGATTCGATGATAGGAAACAGATGATAAGAAGTGCAATTCAGTCAACCAGGATACTACCAGATGCAGATTGTGGAACAGACCATGAATTCTTGGCATCAAATTTATGCATTAAACCTACAAAATCAATCTGGAGGACGTATAAGAGCAAAGAAAAAGTTAGTATACTTAATTTAAGTGAAAGAGAATCTGAAGGGCTAAGATATAAGAAACATTACGAAAAACAAAGTGAAAATATGTTCCCAAAATTCCAAAGACAAAAAGATCCAAGTGGTTTTCAGAACAAGCTATTACAACAACCAGTAAAACATAAAGGATGAAAAACTTGAGCAATATACAGGACATATTACTGAATCACAATGTTCAACAATTAAGGGTAAATAAAGAAAGATATCAATCAAGAGTGTTGACTAATAGAAGAATATAACATTAAAAGGAAAAGGAGAGATCTTTTTTAAGAAAATTGGAGAAATAAAGGGAAATCTACAGAAGTAGGAATATTTAAGAATAACAGAAGAAATGTAAGTAAGGAAATTTTATTAAAGGTAAATGTAAACACTCTTTTGAAACTCTAACAAACAAGAATTAGAATGTAAGAAACGTTTGCAGAATGTGAATACATTCAGGAACTGATAAAAAGTAGGTAGAGTATGACAGGCAGTATGCCAATTGTCAAATAGGAAAACACCAAGCACAGATGAAATATTTTTAAAGGCACAGAGAACAGGCAGTTGGACAGTTCTGTGTCAACAAATATAAAACATCACTATCTGGCTTAGAATATAGAGAAGATTAGTTGGGGAATATAGCTATGTAAAATTGTGAGATGTAAAAATTACCAAATCATAGCACTAATTCCACACCAAACTTTCACTTAATTCCTTACAAAAAAGCTTAGAGCTATATATTGAGAGAAATATGTCAAATTAACAACCAGATTTCTAAAATGGCAGAGGATAGGCAGGACAATGAAGACATAAGGAGTTTTTTTAATCTTTGCTTTAATGATCATGCAGAAGGTGATACATACTAAAGCTAAAGAGTGTGCCAGAATATTATTTTCCTGAGGAATCTGTACAATGAACAAAAAGAAAAAGAAAAAACAGAACAAAAAGAGATGACAACTGGAATCTGAATAGGAACTCATAACATTAACTGGAATATGCAGATAGTTAACACAGTCTTGTTAATTGAAAGTAAAGTAAAAGTAAAGATGACTGAGGCTGATTGTGAAAATAAAAACAGATCATGAGAAATCTGGTTTAAAACTAAATATTAATAAGATACAGATTACAGCAACTGACATGCTTTATGAACTTTATCTGAAGATGAAAAAGTGAAATTGGTAGATAGGTAGGCGCAATAATATAAAAAAATAAGGAAAATCTGCTGGAAATGTAAAGAAAAGATTAATCTCAGGGAGAAAGATAAGGATAGTTAAAATAATGGGATTCATTGCAATTTTCAGTGGTAGCACTTGGCTGTGAAAGCTGGACACTGAGAATGGGAGAGAATGATAATTTTGAATTATGGATCTAGAAACAGTTGCTAAGAGTATCATGAATCAGGAGAGTCTCCATCAATGAAGTTTTATGTCAAATAAAAATTGACTTTTTAGGGAATTAAAGTCAAGTTAACTCAAGTGTGAAAGAAATCAGTGATGGACAACAAGTTGAGAGAATTAGAAGAAGCAGAAGACAATGGATAAAGTGGATAGAAGAAAGTAAAGTTACTGCTAGAATGACTTTGAAAGGATTTTACCATCAGAGACTTAAGCATTTGGCAATACTGTCACTATGAGTTGAATCTGAATCAATTGTGCTTATGGTGTATGAGCAGAGGTTTTGCTACGTCTCCCTCCTTCTCATACTCTTCCAGCATTGACTACAAAATCCATTTCAGTGGGTTCCCAAATCTACCAGAATAGATTTGGAAAAGTTCAGAAACTAGAATTCTTTTCAGTAGAATTTCCCAATTTAGTTATAATGGGGAATTTTGGCTTAACACAAAGTAACATTTCTGTGTCAGAGCTGATGCTTGATAGAAAAAAAGAATAAGGAACAATTTGTCTGCAGCCTGAAAAAACATAACTTACGAAGTCATGGATAACTGTCTAAATATGGTCATTATTTAGACCATATTATTAGAGATAGAACATGTCTAAAAGTATAGCATCATTGTACATATAATATTAAGCAAAGTTTAAATTAAAAACTAGGATAAATATAAATATCAAAATATAGTACCATCTCTTTCTCTTTCACTTTCCGGCCTTGCCCTTGGTCCAGTATCTGACCAATCTCCTCTTAATCGCAAACGTTTGACAGGGGGCTGCCGTAACTAAAGGAAAAAAGCAAGGAAATTAAAGATGCAAACGTTCTATTCTATTTATCTATATGAGATAAAGTTAAAATTCTTGCACTTTTATTGTCTTATTTTTATCAACATGGACAAACCTGCAACCATAATTTGGTTTAGGAAGAAAGTAGAAAACTAGTACTGTTGTTATATATAAATGGACTACTTTAGGTATCTGTAAGAGTTTGAGAATGATGAGTGGGATTTTTAATAATTTTTTTCTCTTTAGTATCAGAGTCCAGGAATAACAAAATGATGCGCTTATTTTTTTTTTTTAACTTTCAGAATCCCCAGTTTTTAACTCTATCAGTTGGTATTTATAGTGTTATATTTTAAATCATCAAAAGAGGACCACATTATAGTACCTAAATCTATGCCAAAGCATAGATGCCTTTTCAATTTTTCTTCAGGTTAAAAGAAATATGCCATAAGGTGCAGATACACATAGTGGGCTGTATATTTGAAAACGGTGAGTGAGCTGTGGAATTATTTAGATTAACATTTAGTAAAAATAGAGAACTGGCTACAGTATTATATCATATTATACCCTCAATCTCTCTCCTACCCAGAGGATACTGACTTTTTTCTTCTAATCTCAGAGAAAGAACATTTGAACTAGGCTGAATGTCAGGCTTCCTGACCTGGACTTGGCAATAAACCAGAAATTTCCTGAAATATCAGTTTAGTTTGAATCCTTGGCTTGAAGATTGGCAAAAGATTCACAAACAAGGTTCAGCTAGATTAAAATTAAGGTAAGAATGAAGCTGTACAAATAACAGATTGCCCATGATTTCTTCCTCCAACTTTTCCAGATTAACAGTTGTTGCTTGTTTATATAACAGCCATCATGGCTTCGGAATTGCTCATTCTCACCTCAGCCCTTACACTTAATAACAGTCAGGTTAACTACTTAAGGATTGTTGATTTAACATTAAACCCTAATATAGTTGCAACTTATTTTTAGATAATGAGTATCAGCTATATTTGACTTGGGGATAAATATAAATATCTCACTAATCAACAGGGAAAAAATTGGTTGAGAAAGCAGAAAGAGCAGGAAATGATCATGTAATGCTGAAACTTTTTATTTTAGTAAACTCAAAGAAATGATAAATAGGACTTCATGACATGAGAAACTGACAGAATTTAATGTGGGCAGAAGTTCCTGAAAGTACATATCTATATAACTCCAAAAAGGAAAAAAAAATGGAGGATAATAAAAGAAGCCAATGTGGCTTTATAAAACAGTGAAGCTCTAAAAACAAAAAACAGGACACAGAAGTAGAGAATTAGTCCAAAAAGTAAGAATACCACAGGTTTCCCAGAAAGGAAGTTTAGCAAAAGATGCCAGGAATAACAAAAAGGTCTTTACAGTTGATCAAAATAAAAGGAAAAGAATTAGAACACCAGTTTGGTGAAGAAAGGAATTGCTATCCAATAAAAATTAAGCAACTGATCTGCATCTATGGCTGTTTGCAGCATCCTGTGGTCATATAAACATGATTTACAACATTTTTTGTCAGAAACTGTGAGCCACCCAGAATTGTTTGCTGAGATGGGCGGCCATAGAAATCAAATAAATAAATGAAACAGCATTTACTTCTAATTTCTAGCATAAAAATTTACTTGACAACTGCAGCATTTCCTTAATAACCACAAAAAAATGTTGAAAATCGGGTTTGTTATGTGATGACCCACTTAACAACAGATACAACTTAACTGAGCCCGTAACTGTGGGCTCAATTATGGTCATAAATTGAGGATTACCTGTATGCAATTGCTAATCCTTTGAGATGTTTCCCTTCCCTGTGTGTATGTGTCCATTGTATATATGGACACATACACACAAGAGCTTGATACTTAAAAGAATGCAATTTTATAAGTGAATGTTTATCTTTTGCTATAGAAAATTATTCAAAATTTGCCATTAATTTTTTTAGTTTTCTATTTAGAAGACTCAATGTACTCTATAGGAACATTTTTACATATCGACTCATCAATGTTCTACAAAACCTAGTGGAATCTACCAAATACAAGAGCATGTGATTGTAGTCTTAATAATTTTAACTTTGATATTTAAAACTTTCAGTCTAATAATAACTTTATATACATCCTATTATCCCCAAGATTTTCCCTTTTTTTTTAATCACACACAGGGCAGAACACATTTTTAGTAATGTAGTATTGATGGATTCCAACAAGTAGTGCCTGACAAATTCTTCATGATGCTATTTATGTTCTTCAGGGAAACACAATGTTATCAACACAGACATACCTCTCTATTACTGGAATAGGATTTTAATACTTGTAAGGAACCCACAGTTTTTGCAGCCATGGAATGGAATGGGAGCTCTAGGCAGTCAGTTTACATATGCCAAAAAATCAGAAATCTCTAAAGTATAATTGCAATTTGCCCATGATTTAATAATAATTCAGAAATTATTTTGCTGTGTGATAGCACAGTGGTGCTTCAACACCAATTCAAAAGATGTACTTTAAACCTTGAATAAACACAGCATTCTTACTATTCATTAAATCAGCCTCCTTTTTTCAGGTTTGTGTGGAAAGTTCAAATACTCCTGAATCATTTTCAAATGTGTACATAGCTCTAATAATCAGCTAAGAAAAAATAGGATTGTCTGTTGTGCTTTAAAATAAGAAAAGAAAACTGTCACATCTCATCTGCTATTTGTTACAAACATTTGTCTATTGTCACATCAACAGACTTTAGAGGGTTTACAGCAAGCTAACAATTCACCCAAAACAATTCAAACCATGTAATATCAATTCAAAATATATTAAATAAAAACTGGAACACATATAAAATGTAAAAACTAAAAACACTAAAAATAACAAAGGGAGACTAAACATTATTTAATTTCCAACTGTCTCAAAGAAAAAACCCAAGTTTACTGCTTTTCTGACATTCAAAATGTGAGGATTAATTGGATATCCAAGGCAAGCTGTTCCTTGATAATGGGACAATCACAAAGCTCTGTCTACTGGGTTCCAACCTTTCCTTGCATGAGAAGGAACCTAAAGCATCTTTTTGATAACACTGCCTATATGCTCTTGATGGGGAAAAAGCCAACCTATGTAAGGCTTATAGTTTAAGATCTGAACTTTGAATTTCATTCAGAATCCCATTTATATCAATGCAGTGCTTGAAATGCAGTGCTTGTTAAAGCTGCTCTTACCCATCAGGAAATGGATAGATGATTCTGTTCTCACTGTATTTTCTAAGTGTTCTGCAGAGGAAGACTCAAATACAGGTAGTCCTCAATTTACGACCATAACTGAGTCCCAAATTTCTGTTGTTAAGCAAGATAGTTGTTAAGTGAGTTTTGCCCCATTTTATGACCTTTCTTACCACAGTTGTGAAGTGAATCATTGCAGTTGTTAAGTTAGTAACATCTTGTTAAGTGAATTTGGCTTCTCCACTGACTTTGCTTGTCAGCAGGTCGCAAAAGATGACAACATTATCCTTGGACACAGCAACCATCATAAACACATGCCAGTTGCGAAGCATCCAAATTTTGATTATGTGACCCCCAGGATGCTGCAACAGTTGGAAGTATGAAAAACGGTGATGTCACTTCTTTCAGTGCCATTGTAATGGTCATTAAATGAATACAACTGTTTTGAGGACCAGCTGTAGAGCATGTTGCAATTGTCAAATTCATAGATGATATGGATATGAATCATTGTAGTTATTTTCTGAATAGTAAGCAATATGTTTATAAATAACTACTGCCCTGTGCATGAATACATAGAGCAATGTTTCCTGAAAACTTTGCATAAAAATGAATTCATTTATCGTTCATAAAACCTATGAACAAAAGAAAAAAGGGGGTTGCAGGGCATGATGTCAAATTTGTAACTCAAATGCATTGACAAATGTGCTCATAAATAGTCTCATTCTTAAGCACTACGTTATTCAAACATGTTTTTCTCCTTATCTCAAATTGTACATATAGTGAAACATCTTTTCCATGTTTTTTACCACTAGATTTCTAATGTGTGTGATTATCATGACAAAGAGACCAAATGCACTACAATACCAAATATCTCCCTTCGACCAGTCCGCTCCCACAGAGAGGGCCTCCTTAGGGTGCCGGCGGCCAGTCAATGCCGGCTGGCGACCCCCAGGGGGAGAGCCTTCTCTGTGGCAGCTCCTGCCCTCTGGAATGACCTACCCCCGACCTACGTGCAACTACGGACCTGCGCCTCTTCCGCCGAGCCTTGAAAACCCTTCTATTCCATGCGGCCGGCCTGGCGTAGTTTTGATTGGGCTTTGCTAGGGGTTTTATATGGGGTATTTTAGAGCAGGCTTTTTATTCAATATTTATTGTGATTTTTATTATTGCCTGTTCAACGCCCTGAGTCCCGTAAGGGAGATAGGGCGGTATATAAATTTAAATAATAAATAAATAAATACCAAAACTTTTGTTAGGCATTCTCTGCTATGTTACACACTGCAGAGTTGCCTAGGTTAAAAACTTGTTCACCAGCTTCGGCACAATATAGTTTGCCCAAATTTCTTATATCAGACAGATCCTTTTCCTTTTGTGTAAGGGGTTGGACAATATGTTGACAGCTCTTTTGTCTCCATAGTAATGGTAGTAGTGATTGCAAGTATGGGATTAAATGGGAGATGAGATGCACAATTAGAATGACCGTACAACATGATGGTAAATACGTGAGAGCAAAAAAAAAGTTGCTGATGGAAAGGTCAAGCAGTTTTGGCAAGAAGTTTGTGATGTTTTTAGACCTTTGGTGCGAATTGACTTTCTAGCATAAATTGCATAATACCATCTTTTTGTTGCTTTTGCATAAAAAGAATTTATGCAAGAGAAAATAAGAGAAAATAACAAAACAAAAACAAAGAAAATTCATGTAAATGAAAAAATATAGGTAGCACGTTGTTATACTTGATATAGTCAGTAAACTTCCTTAAATCAAAACTACAGTATCAGAATTTCCAGCATAGGTCGAATCATTCAGTGTTGCAATTGTTCATAGCAAATTTAAGACATTTAGTTCGGAAAGGAAACATCTGAATTTTAAAAACAAGAAACAGCCCATCTATTTGTATATTTTCTTATATGCTGCCCAAAGTTATATAGTCTGAGTTGGGCAGCCATTTAAACAAACACTCTTGTTCTCTTCTAGGACTGAAATTTTAGCCACTATTTTTGTTCACGGGTTTCTTTTAATATGATTTTCTCAGAATCTCTAACAAAACTACCTATCTGACATTGATCATTTATATTTCATTTTTTAAAATATTAGCTAAATTACACTGCTATAATAACTGTGGTTTAAAAGAAGTATAGCTAATTATCTTGACATCAAATCAGCACTATGGAAAGCTTACCTCTTCTCTTCGCTCTTCTGCAGAAGGAACTTTCAATTCTCTAGCTGTATCATCCTTAGGATCAAATAGGTATATGTAGTCTGAAGAATAGCTCACAAGAATTTCTTGTCCATCTTCACTGTAGCAGAGAGATGTTACCCTACAGGATTTATTATTAAGATGAGGAGGAACAAAACGTGCCACCAATCCTGTAGTACCCCTGCCTGCATAATTACCTACATGAAAGAAACAACAACAGCTGAAAATATTCTCCATTTTTCAAATGCAAAACAGTATATGCAAATCTGTCTAGTGTTCATCTGAAATGAAGAGACTTTTACTGAAAAAATATGCAGCTTGCAAGAAAAATAAAACTCTTTTTAGTTATCTCACAAGAAACACAACAAAGGCAACAGTTGAGTATGGAGATATCTGGAGAGCCAACTTTTATAGGGTTTTGCGATATGTTGACAATTGGGCAAATTTAGGTTTGATGGGCCAGAGAAGGTATGTCAGGAATCACTCAGTGAGCTGTTTCAGGGAATTTAGTTCACGTCTCATCTAGCCTAGTTCATGGTTTTGGAATATTTCCCGTGATCTCAGCCTCAGTCTCCACTGATAAAAGCCAGGTCTGTTTGTAATAAAACTACATTTGTTCATGACTTGGTCATGAATAAGCAAACAAAAATGATATATTCAAAATTTTCTTTCTATCAGTAGCAGTGTAGAATAAAATGAAATCAGGATCAGTAAAAAACAGTAAAATTGGTTACAATACAGTTGGTTGATCAGTCAGCCCAATCAATAAACATCCAAATGTCCACTCAAGCTTAATAATAATCTCCCAGAAGGCCCTTTCAATCCTCTTCCCTCCAAAACCCTAAAATCCTAGCTTCCCTCTTCCTCATATTAAATTATTATTTTGTACACTGCAATCTTTGACTTCTTCATAATTGCAATGGCCTCCAAAAGACTGCCCTCCAGAGTTTCAGGACATTAATTTGGATATGCCACTGCAAGAAGTCATGTTCTGCTTGGTGGTATAAAGTATTTGTAATAAATTAATAAATAAAATAGGTTATTTATAAATTATATAAAATACATTTAATTCATAAAGTCTATTTCTGAGTTTAAACTATAGTTTTATGTGTTTTCTATCTCAAAGTGGTAGGAAACTATACTAAAAATTTTAAGCAATTGTAGAAAACAAAAACAAACAAAACAAAACAAAGTAAAACTAATATTTGTTCTAAAGCTACCCTAATTAAAAATTAATATAACCATAATGTTTAGTATTTCAACCATTAACAACAAAAACAGTTTTTAAAAGAAAATATTTCTACATTTATTTCTCATGACTATTCAAAAAGAAAAAGAAAAAAATATTGTTGATGGGCATGCAATTTCTTTTTAGATCAAAGGCTATGTTTTCTTTGGAGTTCAAAAATTAACTTGGAAATTAGTGAAAAGCCAGCCCAATGAGGCATAAAATAATACTAGGGTGAATACAGAATACAGAATACCAGAGTTGGAAGCGACCTTGGAGGTCTTCTAGTTCAACCCTCTGATCAGGCAGGAAACCTATACCATTTCAGACAAATGGTTGTCCAGTCTCTTCTTAAAAACTTCCAGTGTTGGAGCATTCACAACTTCTAGAGGCAAGTTGTTCCACTGATTAATTGTTCTGTCAGGAAATTTTCCCTTAGTTCTAGGTTGGTTCTCTCCCGGATTAGTTTTCTTCCATTGCTTCTTGTCTTGCCTTCAGGTGCCTTGGAGAATAGCTTGACCCCCTCCTCTTTGTGGCAGCCCCTTAGATACCGGAACACTGCTATCATGTCACCCCTAGTCCTTCTTTTCATTAAACTAGACATTACCAATTCCAGTAACCGTTCTTTATATTCTTAATCATCTTTGTTGTTCTTCTCTGTACTCTTTCCAGAGTCTCAACATCTTTTTTTATAATATGGTAACCAAAAGTGGTTGCAGTATTCCAAGTGTGGCCTTACCAAGGCATTGTAAAGTGGTATTAATATTTCACATGATCTTGATTCTATCCCTCTGTTAATGCAGCCCAGCACTGTGTTGGCTTTTTTGGCAGCTGCAGCACACTGCTGGCTCATATTTAAGTGATTGTTCACTAGGACTCCAAGATCCCTCTCACAATTATTTTTATTGAGCCAGATACCACCTATACTATACCTGTGTATTTGCGGGGTTTTTTTTGCCTAAATGTAGAACCTTACTTTTTTCACCACTGAATTTCATTTTGTTAGATAAGGAAACACAAATCCCATTTAAACAAACAGAATGTCAATACTTTACAGTCCACATTGCAAGAAAACATTGAGAACAATCTTAACAGACTTTGAGAGTCTTTTAAAATAGTATTCTGAACATTATGAGATATTATGAATATAAACAAACACTGTAGACAAAATATTTTGCATTACATAAATTCATTGAAAATGCACATCTAATATACCTCAGCTATGTATTCAACATTAACGTATATCATAATGTCATGCTTGCATCATCGTACCTGTTGCTCTTGTGCCAAGCATGCGTCGATCATATATTCTTACCGAACTATCAGAACAGCCAACTGCAAGGTAATATGGTATGGATGGGCAGATGGCCACAGATGTGGCAGCTCTCCTACAATTGATTAAAATATCCTAGGGGGGGAAAAAGAGGAAATAGTGCACTTATTTGAAAAGCCCACACAAATATTGTATTATCTGATCTATGACTACAATATGAAATTAACTTGGAATGACTAATTTAAGGCAAGCTAAGTCTGGCTCTCAACAAAATATATTTTAATCATTGAAAAGCAGACAAGAATACAGTTACCAGACCAAGATCAGACACCAAAACAGTGTGTGTGTGTGTGTGTGTGTGTTTGTAATTTATTAAGCAAATTTATATAGCCACCCACCTCACCAAAAATGACTCTGGGTGGCAGACAAAAATCAGATAAAACAAGAAATGTAAAAACAACAGATATAAAATATAAAAAATCCATATTAATAAATATCATAAAAAACAAAGATACAAACCACAGGCCAAAGGGACAATAAAAATGCCCACGTCAACAATCAAGATATCTAAGAAGGTTTCCATTTCCCTGGGCCCCTCCAGGGTTTATAACATAACCACATCAAAATATAGCAATTTCCAATCATCTTTTTTTTTTTCCCCTCCAAAAGAGGCACCAGGTCTTATTTTCAGCAGGTGTCATTCCCACTCACCTCGCAGTGGCGGCACCAACAACCCTGCCCAGCCAGCCCACTTCTTCTACAGCTGAAGGAGCAGCTTCATTCTGCAGCTGAGGATGGAGCTCCAGTCTGCATTTTGCAGTCAGAGACCTTTCCGGAAAGGCCTCTGACTGCAAAATGCAGGCCAGGGGACACCACAGAAGGTGGGCCGGTGAGGAGAGGCAGATGTCAATTCATGGGAGGCCTGGTAAGTGGGTGGGGGCGCGTGGAGCAGCTCCACCCTCACCCTAGCTTGATTTTTAGGTGTGCGTCTCGCCCCAAAACTAGGGCTTATTTTGGGGGTAGGGCTTACATTAGGCCCACCCCCAAAAATCAAGCTAGGGCTTATTTTGGGGGTAGGTCTTACTTTCGGGAAAACACGGTACATAACTTGATTATGTATCTTGGACACTTTTCCATAATTTCTACTGCCGGCAACAAGCAAATCAAGTTCTGAACCTAATGTGATACTTCATGTCATTAACAAATCTTTCTTACATCTTTACAGTCTTCTTTTGTACAACTTGTCCTGATTCTTGTATCAAACCATCTTACAGTACCATCTTCTCCACAAGACAAAAATGTGTAGGGATCATTTGGGACTGTCATGATCTACAAAGTAAAGATAAGTAGAATTAAAAATGGCATCAAAAGTTGCTTTAAAAACTGAGCTTAAGATCCAAAAATTGCATAAACTGTGCCTTTATAATCTTATATAATAAAAATCAATTAATATGTAATTAATAATATAATAAACTGATTTTGGTCCTGAATTATATAATCAGAATACAATTAAATGAAAAATACTGAATAGCATTTGAAGCCTTTTTGGCACAGACTGAATTTGATATATTCATTCAATAGTGGATTGAAAATAGATTTCCAAATATTTATATACTTTGGTCTGTTCTATTTGCAAGTCACTGGAGTTCCACCTATGATCACAATTTGCATAAGTATTTAATTAATGCTGTCTTTATAGTAACAAGGTATTATATTGTAGTACCTCATATGTAGTTCCATAGTGGCAAGTAAATTGGCACTGTCTGTTGGTTTCAGCATCTTGTTCAACATTAGTATAAAAAATGACCCCATCTCCAGAACAGGATATTATTTGCTTATCATTGGTGCATGGTAAAAATTTTGCACTAAAAATATTTGCCCTGTGTCCTGAGCGAATGGTTGTTAATACCTAGGAAACAAGATTAACATTTTTATTAGACTACACAAGGGATGGGGAATGATAACTCCTATATACCTTTTCTACCATCACCCCATCACCCTATCCATGATGGCACTTTATATTAATAATTGATTCTTTCTGACGTGTTGAGGGTGAAAGTCTCCAAATCAGCCAATTAATTTCACAGCTGTAGAAGAATATGGCCATTGCATTGATACAATATTTACATGATAACATGATTGGGAGTGGTAGAAAAGGAAACAGGAGACATTCATATGATCTTTCCTGTGTTTTTGCGAGACTTATTGGGTTTTGCATCAATCCTTTCATTGAGGACAGATAAAAAAATTTTTTGAAAGTATATAGGATACATGATACAGATAGTATCATCAAAACATGTATTTATAATAGCATTTTAACCAGAAGAATGAATAGTTGGCTACCTTACCTTTCTACTATATGGATTAGTAATTACAAGATTAGTATCATCAGATCCAGATAGAATATATTCTCCTGTATCATTCCAGCATATTGTATTCACCTGTGAATAAATATTTAGCAGCTACATTAATCATGAAGAGTTTTCAAAATTACATATAAAAATATTAAAAGTATTTAGTTGGCCTCAACAAAATATTAATGATTAATAAATAAATATTGCAAGATCCTTGGTTTGGCCTCACATTATTAACATGCCTGTTTTTTCTGAAAACTGAAGCCACAGAAAAATAGTACCTCTGAAGGTTGAATCTTGTCAAGATTAATAATCAATTCCCAATATAAATGAACAAAGAAAATCTTAATTTAAATGTGAAAAATATTTAGCTGAATGCTGTTAGAGTGGAATAAACTAGATCTAGGCCAGGGAATGTACTCTGCATATGGAAATATTGTTTCCAATAGAAAATGTGTAGCTCATGGTTGGAACTGTGGAATCTTAGGTGCTTTTGGGGCTTTGCTCGCAGACATAACATTAACTGACTAGATCATTAACTGATCACAGTAGGTAACATCATCAGTACTTATTACTGTAGGGTTTGCTCCGTTTCCATAAAGTAGCTTGTCCTGCCAGTGTTGGTGGGGTTGTGGTTTTTTCTTTGATAATTCCTTGATTGGGATAGTTTTCTGCTTGATTGTTTGACTTATATTATACTTATCTGGGTGTTGATTGTTAAAGAGAATGTGTTCTGATCTTTTTCTTTTCTTCTTAGCTTTTTATTGTCTCTTTTGAGTGATATGAAAATGTGGTTTATCTCTGTGTGTCTGCTGATGGCTGATTTTTCTCAATGCAAAGCTTCCAGGAACTCCCTAGTGTTTTTAGACTTAGCCTGGTCTATATTGTTTAAGTCAGTATAAGTAGTTCTTGACTTATGACCACAATTGGGACTAGAATTTCTGCTTCTAAGCAAAGTGATTGTTAAGTCAGCGGTGCTTGATTTTACAACCTTTTTTGCCATGGTTGTTAAGTCACTGCAGTCGTTAAGCAAATCCAGCTTTCCCCATTGATTTTGTTAGAAAGAAGAAGTTTGGGAAGTTTGTAAATGGTGACCACATGATCCCAGGACACTGCAACTGTCACAGATGCATGCCGGTTGCCAAGCACCTGAATTTTGATCAGGTGAGCATGGGGATGCTGTGAATGGTATAAGTGCGAGGACCAATTGTAAGTCATTTTCTTCAGTGCAGTTGTAACTTCAAACAATTGTTAAATGAATGTTGAGGACTATCTGTACTGACTTAATACTTAATATGTAAAATAAGCAATATTGTTTCAGTCAATATAAACAACTGCACATTTCTTACAGATCGCCTACACATATGACTGTAGGGCACTTCTACTGTTCACACTCGCTTATCTCACTAATCATTTGTGCCCATTTGGCTGCACTCCACAGTGCCACTTCTCAGCAGGGGATGAAGTAGAGGTCCAGCGCCTTCAGCAGTCTCAGCCAACCATCATCATCCCAGGCCTCTACTTAGTCCTAGTGCTACTGCTGCCATTACTCTAGAATGCTGTCTCAAGCCTTGCACTGCAGCCAGCCATTCTAGCATCAAGTGCAAAACCACAGCCATCTCTGCCAACCTTTACTCCTCAGACCCTGACATGCCCAGCCAACTTTCACCATATTCCTCCCACTGCTGGCAAGATATGCCTGGCCTGGCCACGTGTGGGGCAGCAGCTGGCTGCACTAGGTCTTCTTTCCAAAGCCACTTGCATGTTCTCCAAATAGCATGCACCAATCTTGCAAGTGTAGAGAAGCAGGACCATGGGAACAGAACATTAAGGCCAACAGGGTGAATGGGCTGCAGGTAGCAAAGACGGCAGGCCTGCAGGGCAAACAGAGTACAGGATGGCAGAGTCAATGAACACAAGGCAGCAGGGGCAGCAAGTGCAAGGCAGCAGGCCAAAAGGAATGTGAGCGGAGAGGGTCAGCAGGATGAGCAAAGTGCAGGGTGACAAGGGGAGCAGAGGCGATGCAGTGCCAGGAGGCCAAAGGGGCAGAGATGGGAAAGAAAATAGAATGTTCATTTTCAGACAAAGCCTTTCTTTCACTATATGAAATTGTTTGCAACTATCTTATTAAATTAACCAAGGTTGCATGTTACTGTGCTTGTCCATTTGTGCAATAGACACTTTTAAATAACACAGTACTCTTACTCTTGAGATCCTTGCCTACTCTACAAATCTGCCCTCATATTCTTATCTGGAGGGAGGTTTGCAAGCGTATAATCAGTTCCAA
>NW_015386362.1:428749-439318 GCF_001527695.2 Protobothrops mucrosquamatus | reverse complement strand
TACGACCGTTGTTCACACTTAACATCTGTTGCCCATCCCCATGGTTCACGTGATCAAAATCCGGACGCTTGGCAACTGACTCCTATTTATGACCGTCGCAGTCTCCTGGGGGGGGTGTCATGTGATCCCCTTTTGCAACCTTCTGGCAAGCAAAGTCCATGGGGGGAAAACCGGATTCACTGAATTCCTCCTCCTCTTTTTCTCCTTCTCCTTCTCGTTCTTCTCCTTCTCCTTCAGCTCCCTTCTAGCACTGATGGTGTTCCCTAGTCGGGTCATGAAATGTCTGCAAGAAAACCACCAAGCTCAGAGAGCACCAAGGACCCCATAGTAGTCCTCCTCCTTCTCTTTTTCTCCTTCTCCTTCTTCCCCTTCTCCTTCTCCTTCTCCCATCTAACACGGATGAAGTTCCCTCGTTTGGATCACAAAACGTCTGCAAGAAAACAAGCAACCTCAGAGAGCACCAAGAATCCCCCATGCCAACCCTGAGTTACAAATATTCTCTTTTATTAGAAGTCCATGCCTTTCTTCCCTTCCACCCCACACTTTTTCCTTTTCCCTTCCCTCGTTTCCCCTCAATTTCATTTTCTTTGTATTTTACATTCGGTTAAACCAGGGGCAGGCAACCTTGGCTCTTTTATGACTGGTGAACTTCAACTCCCAGAATTCCTGAGCCAGCATGGGGGAACTATGGCCCCCTCATGACTGGTGGACTCCAACTCCCAGAATTCCTGAGCTAGCCATGCTGAGGGGAAAGGGAGAGGTTTCCAAGCTGAGCCAGGCTGGCTCAGGAATTCTGGGAGTTGAAGTGCATGAGTCATCAAAGGGCCAAGTTTGAAGATCCCTGGTTTAAATATTTAAATATTTTTTCCTCACGGTCACATGATCAAAATTCAGGCATTTGGGCAGAGATAGGCAACCTGGGCTCTTTTATGACTGGTGGACTTCAACTCCCAGAATTCCTGAGCCAGCCATGCTGAGGGGAAAGGGAGAGGTTTCCAAGCTGAGCCACGCTGGCTCAGGAATCCTGGGAGTTGAAGTCCACCAGTCATGAGGGGGCCAAGATTGCCTACCCTTGGGTTAAACTAATAAAACTTTTAATAAAGAGAAAGAGATAAGGAGTGCTCCCTGGGCCAATGTCTTCGCACCTCAATCGTTCTGCAAGCAGCTGTTTTTTTTCCTCCTCCTCCTTCCTCCTCCTCTCTGCTTCTCTTCTGCAGATGAAAAAGATCCGGACGATCACCACCAAGTCCAACTCCATCCGGCAGGGGAAGGCCAAGATGCTGCCCGTCTCCATGAATGGAAAGGACGACGATTTGTGGTGCACAGAATTGGAAAGGTGAGGGGTGGGGAAGGGAAGGAAGCGATGGAAAAACCAGTGCTGGAACGGCTCCCCTGGGGAAGAATCTAGGACAGGGGTAGGCAACCTTGGCTCTTTTAGGACTCGTGGACTTCAACTCCCAGAATTCCTCAGCCAGCATGGGGAAAACTATGGCCCCTTCATGACTCGTGGACTTCAACTCCCAGAATTCCTGAGCCAGCATGGGGGAACTACGGCCCCCTCATGACTGGTGGACTCCAACTCCCAGAATTCCTGAGCCAGCATGGGGGGAACCATGGCCCCCTCATGACTGGTGGACTTCAACTCCCAGAATTCCTGAGCCAGCATGGGGGAACTATGGTCCCCTCATGACTGGTGGACTTCAACTCCCAGAATTCCTGAGCCAGCATGGGGGAACTATGGCCCCCTCATGATTCATGGACTTCAACTCCCAGAATTCCTCAGTCAGCATGGGGGAACTATGGCCCCCTCATGAGTTGTGGACTTCAACTCCCAGAATTCCTGAGCCAGCCTGGCTCAGCTTGGAAACTTCTCCCTTTCCCCTCAGCGTGTCTGGCTCAGGAATTCTGGGAGTTGAAGTCCACGAGTCACGAAAGAGCCAAGGTTGCCTACCCCTGGCCTAGGGCAGCCTTTCTCAACCAAGGCCACTTGTAGATGGTGGGACCTCCGCTCCCAGAATTCCCCAGCCAGCAGGCTTTAAGAGGGGTGGGCTTCCGCTCCCAGAATTCTTAAGAAAAATCTCCTTGATGCAGGCCTAGTTAGACCCGTAATTCTCAACCTTGGACACTTTTAAGATGGGTGGACTTCAACTCCCAGAATCCCCCAGCCAGAGCCTGCTTAACAACAGCAATGTTTCTTGGATGACCTGCATTCACAACAACCCCTGCCAAAATAGTTGCAAAATCAGGGATGGTCCCACGGTGGCCTGCTTTGTGATGCTCACGACTTACGACCGAAATGGCAGGCTCAGTTCCGGTCGTAAGCCGAGGGTGGTCCTTACGCTTCTGCCTTGTCCTTGGCAAAGAGGATGGATGAATTGTTCTGCATTTATTCCACAACCGGGGTCTTCAAACTTGGCCACTTTAAGAGGGCTGGCTGAGGAATTCTGGGAGTTGAAGTCCACAAGTCTTAAAGTGGTCAAGTTTGAAGACCCTTGTTCTACAAGCTGAGTTTTTCCCCAAAATTGCTCAGATGAGTTGGTGTTTGTAGGTTTCCAGGCAGGCCTGGGTGTTGTCCTGCTCATTGGAAAGTTGTGTAAACCTGCTTCTCTTCCAACATGTTTGGGGATGCCCGGTTTCACGAGACCCACTTTGCAATTGTCCGATCCTTTTGTCGCCTTGCAAAACATCCTTCTGCTGTTGTTCCCTCTGTCACGTTCTTGAGAGGTTTTGAGAATGCTCCAACAGTGGAAGTTTTTAAGAAGAGACTGGACAGCCATTTGTCTGAATTGGTATAGGGTTTCTGCCTGAGCAGGGGGTTGGACTAGAAGACCTCCAAGGTCCCTTCAACTCTAGTCCAACCCCCTCCTCAGGCAGAAAACCCTATACCATTTAGGGCAAATGGCTGTCCAGTTTCTTCTTAAAAACTTCCAGTGTTGGAGCATTCACCACTTCTGGAGGCAGGTTGTTCCACGGATTAATTGTTCTAACCGTCAGGAAGTTTCTACTTAGTTCCAAGTTGCTTCTCTCCTTGGTTAGTTTCCATCCATCACTTCTTGTCCTGCCTTCAGGCACTTTGGAGAAGAGCTTGACTCCCTCTTCTTTGGGGCAGCCCCTGAGATACTGGAAGACTGCTATCATGTCCCCCCTCGTCCTTCTCTTCATTAAACTAGACATATCCAATTCCAGCAACCGTTCCTTATATGCTTTAGCCTCCAGTCCCCTGATCATCTTTTTTAGGGTGTGTGTGTGTGGGGAGGTCCTAACGCCTCTCCTTACAGATCCGGCAGAGATAGGGGTTACTAATGGTCTTTACTCCCACCAGGATCTTCGGCTTCCCACTCCATTACACCGATGTGTCCAACATGGGCCGCCTGGCACGTCAGAAGCTGCTCGGACGGTCGTGGAGCGTCCCCGTCATCCGTCACCTCTTTGCACCCCTGAAAGATTATTTTGCCTGCGATTAGGCTGCAGGAGTCCTGCGGGTCTCCCGGGCGGAAGGGGGAGAGCTGAGCCCACCCTTGTGCCCCCCATAAAGGAGACCCTCCTCTTTGCAGAAACATCCACAACTTTTCCTCTAAGCGCGAGAGACCTTTGAGTTCCTGTCGTGCCAAAACAAACCGACCAACCAACCAACCAGAATTTTTTTTGGGGGGAGCTGCAGAGATAGCATTCCTCCTTCGTCTTGTACGGACGGGAAACTGAGGCCGCTGGAACGAAGAGCAGTTTTCCGACAGAAGAAGAGTGAAACTTGAAATAGGAAGACCGCCGGATCCGATCCGGGAGACACCCACCTGTAGCAATGAGCCAGTTTTTGACTTGTGTTTCTCCCGCTGTTCACACTGGAAAAAAACAAAACAAAACGGGAAAACTTCTTTCTTTTTTTTCTTTTTCAACTGTTTTTTCTTTCTTTTTTTTAAAGAGTGTAAAACTTGTGGGAGTAAGGGGTAGGGAGAGAGACTTTTACAGCCCTTTTCTTGGGACGCTGTGAAAATTCCTAGAGAGGAATTTGGGCTGGATGCAAGCCGGGTGATAATTCTACTACATGGAGCAAAATGGGGAAGGAAAAAAACAAAACAAAACAAAAAAAACGTGCCATACATATTCCGTGCATCTCTTTCACTTTTAAAATTACACGATGCCTTTAATGCAGACAAAAATGCATTTGGGGCATTTTTACTGCCAAGGACACTTATCGCCTTCAACCCGTTTTAATTTTTTGGCTGGGTATTTCTTTCCTTTTTTTTTTCATTTTAAAGAGCTGTGCAAGAACAGTTTGCACGACCGTGGTCCCTTCAGAGGCAGGGAAATTCCCAACAGGCAGCGAAAAACCCACCGCACCACCCGAAAAGACAAATCTACAACTGTTTTGCTGCGGTTTTGGCTTCTTTCTGCGAAGAATCCGACCCATTTGCAGAAAGAAAGAAAGAAAGAAAGAAAGAAAGAAAGAAAGAAAGAAAGAAAGAAAGAAAGAAAGTTGAAAGCTGCTGTCAGATTCTCCAGCCTGTTCGCTTCGTTGCCTTGTTTGGACCCCCAGTGAACTTCGATCCTCACCGATGCTGCTATTTCCATCGTGAAGCTGGATTGTTTTCCTTGACTGCCCATCCTTCAAACCCTGATTTCATTAGACCAGGATAAGAGTTGGGTAGAATGGATGCCGCCACCTGGGGGATAAAGGGGTTTAATAGGGTCTTTCTGCTTGCTAGTGTCTACCCGTTGCCACAATCTTGAACACCGATGTTTGCACTGAGGCCATCCATGCCCTACTCGGGGCTTCCTGGTGTCTGTATGAACCAAACCACGTCAATCGGTGCAGGGGACATAGTTTCATTCTCTGCAACCAGGATGTCTGTCCAAAAAACAGAGAAGCAAACCCTCTTTCTACACATGGGCAGAAACCAGGGGTGCCCGTGTTGTTCTCGAACCAAATTCCAACTTTCCGTCAAAGATAGGATAGGAGACTTGGCTTGGGTGTCAGGATTGCCGGACACCCACTTGGCATTGCAGACGGTCAAATCTGTCAGCAAAGTTCCTTAAGGTCAGCCACAGAGGAAGATGGACAGTTGTCGAGAGCCATCACAGCTCCGGTTTGATGTGTTTCCCTGCGGGCAAATGGGGCGGGGGGAGCTGTTTGCGGCCTCCCTTTTCCCTTGTCAGTATTTGAGGTTGCCGCTTCACATTCTCCGACATTATCAACGGGCAAAATGTGCCCAAGCTGTTAGCCTGCCTCTCTGCCCACCTCTTGGCTGCCGGTTAAAATAGTCCTGCTGCAATTCTGGAGCTGTTGGCACCCCAAGGGATCCTACTCCGCTTGGAATGTCAAGTCTCAGGGATCAGGAAGCGCCCCTCAAAAACGAATGCCAGTAATTTAGGGCAGAAGCAGAGATTCCTTGGAAAGATGCCCGTCGCGTTTCCTGAGCCACTGAAAGCCCTGCCCGAACTGGGTGGCGTGTGTGTGTTGTTGTGCATCCATGCGCGTGTGCCGTTGCTGATACCGCTGGGTGTGGGACAATCGTGACTGTGTTATAGGTTAGGTGTGTTTGCTGGTTTGAGTTTGTTAACCGAATCCTTGGTCCCCTGAAAGAAGTTTGCATGCCTTTTACGCCAGGGGTCTTCCAACTTGGCCCTTTGATGACTTGTGGACTTCAACTCCCAGAATTCCTCAGCCAGGCACGCCGGCTGAGGAATTGTGGGAGTTGAAGTCCATAAGTCATAAAAGGGCCAAGTGGGTCAAGTCATCAAAGGGCCAAGTTGGAAGACCCCTGCCTTAATTAAGCAAAGGAATGGGGTCAATGGGGAATTCTCTGCAGCCCGCACTCCCCCCCTCCCCTATTTGGGGGGCGAGGGAGGTTCAGGGGATAGGGGTGAAAATGTGGGTGCTGGTAGGCAGCCATTTTATGTGCCTTTTTGTCTCTCTTCCTTCACCCCCCTTTTAAGAGTGTAGCAAATCTTTCATCTTTCATCCAGCAAGATTTCTCTTTGATCCCTTCTGGTTTCTTAAGAAAATATTAAAAATAAATATAAGAGATCTTGCCTCTTGGAAGTAGCCATAATACAGGGATCTTCCAACTTGGCCCTTTTATGACTGGTGGACTTCAACTCCCAGAATCCCTCAGCCACCGTGCCTGGCTGAGGAATTCTGGGAGTTGAAGTCCACCAGTCATAAACGGGGCCAAGTTGGAAGGCCCCTGCCCTACTAGAACCACCTTTTTTGCGGCATTTTAAAGAGACTGTTTCAGAAATGTCATTCCCAAGATGTTCAACTACATTGGTGCTATTGTTTTATACTTTTCTCATGTCAAAATGGTGTGTGCTTTTATATAATCTTTTTTTTAAAAAAAATAAAACTTTATACTTTTTTTCTCTCTCTTTTTTTAAAAAGAGCTTCATGGGACTGAAGCGCAATTCCAAAATGGATGGCTGTAACTGAGTCAGTGAAGATGGGGGGAGGGGGGGGGGAAACCCCAAA
Source organism: Protobothrops mucrosquamatus (assembly GCF_001527695.2). Taxonomy (NCBI): domain Eukaryota; kingdom Metazoa; phylum Chordata; class Lepidosauria; order Squamata; family Viperidae; genus Protobothrops; species Protobothrops mucrosquamatus. Next base: position 432,852 of record NW_015386362.1, on the reverse strand, counting down.
ACCCCAAAACCCCAAAACCCCACTTTTTTGTTTTGTGTTCTTAGTGCTGGAAACAAAAAGATGGTTTTGACCGAGGTTTGCCTTAAACATTTTATATCACGGTTTAATTAAAGTCAGTGTTCTTCTATAATGGCCCTGTTGTTTTTATTGGGAGGGTTGTAAGTGGCCTGGGAGACTCAGAGGGTGGGTGAAGCATCCATTTCTGAAGATAGATGAGGTCAAAGCCTTAGGGCAGGGGTCTTCAAACTTGGCCCTTTCATGACTTGTGGACTTCAACTCCCAGAATTCCTCAGCCAGTGTGCCTGGCTGAGGAATTCTGGGAAGTCCACAAGCAGGGGGTCTTCAAACGTGGCCCTTTTATGACTTGTGGATTTCAACTCCCAGAATTCCTCAGCCAGCGTGCCTGGCTGAGGAATTCTGGGAAGTCCACAAGCAGGGGGTCTTCAAACGTGGCCCTTTTATGACTTGTGGATTTCAACTCCCAGAATTCCTCAGCCAGCGTGTCTGGCTGAGAAATTCTGGGAAGTCCACAAGCTGGGGGTCTTCAAACTTGGCCCTTTTATGACTTGTGGACTTCAACTCCCAGAATTCCTCAGTCAGTGTGCCTGGCTGAGGAATTCTGGGAGTTGAAGTCCACAAGTCATAAGAAGGGCCAGGTTTGAAGACCCCTGCCTTAAGGCAGGGATGAGCTACCATGGCAACTTTCTGAGCTGTGGACTTCAACTCCCAGAATTCCTCAGCCAGTTATGCATCTTTTTGGCACTGGTTTGAGGGAAGAGACTGGTTTGAGGGAAGACAATTTTTCCAAGAACCGGTGAGGGAGAAGAGTGTGCAACCTAGATCCCACACACACACAGTTTACAATAGGGTTCGCTTGTTCACCACTCACCTCCAGATGTGTGGCCCGGTTCCTAACAGGCTACAGTGCAGTGCTGATCCACAGTCCAGAGGTTGGGGACTTTAGAGGCCTGAAGGAGACACCAACGGAACATAGTGGTAAAAGAAGAATGATAGAATAACTGTCAGTCAAGTTAACTTGCTCAATAGTAGCAACTGTGAGAGGGATCTCTGAGTCCTAGTGCACAATCCCTTAAATAGGAGCCAGCCGGTTGCGTTAGCTGCCAAAAAAGCCAACACAGTGCTGGGCTGCATTAACAGAGGGATAGAATCAAGATCACATGAAGGGTTAATACCACTTTACAATGCCTTGGTGAGGCCACACTTGGAATATTGCATCCAGTTTTGGTCACCACGATGTAAAAAAGATGTTGAGACTCTAGAAAGAGTGCAGAGAAGAGCAACAAAGATGATCAGGGGACTGGAGGCTAAAACATAAGGAACAGCTGATGGAATTGGGTATGTCTAGTTTAACGAAGAGAAGGACAAGGGGGGACATGATAGCAGTGTTCCAATATCTCAGGGGCTGCCCGAAAGAAGAGGGAGTCAAGCTATTTTCCAAACCCCCTGAAGGCAGGACAAGAAGCAACGGATGGAAACTAATCAAGGAGAGAAGCAACCTGGAACTAAGGAGAAACTTCCTGACAGTGAGAACAATTAACCAGTGGAACAACCTGCCTCCAGAAGCTGTGAATGCTCCAACACTGGAAGTTTTTAAGAAGAGACTGGACAGCCATTTGTCTGAAATGGTATAGGGTTTCCTGCCTGAGCAGGGAGTTGGACTAGATGACCTCCAAGATCCCTTCCAACTTTATTATTATTATTATTATTATTATTATTATTATTATTATTATTATTATTATTATTATTATTATTATTATTATTAAGCACACCCTTAAAAGTGAAGAGAAGGGACTCATGAGAGGCAGCACAGGGTGTAAACAAATAATTCTGCCTTTATTTGATTCTTCCTCTTCAAAAGCTGTGTCTCCTTGAACAACTTGTATTGCAGAAGAGTTAACTGCCCAGTTTGGTGTGGGATTTTGGCTGCATTCACACCACATGCTAAACCAGCAGAGATCAAAGCCTTGCAGCTGCATTTTGAATAAGATTGTTGTCCCCAGATTGGGTCTGAGCCTGGTGTCGAAGCCAATGAAGAACACCAGACAGGAAGTGCAGGTTTTATTTCCTTTTATTGAAGTGCTTCAGCTAAAAGAGTCCCAGCCAGCAAAATGCCAGGACCCAGACAGAACAAAGGATTAAGAGAGCTTTAGACAATTTCACTAAAGCAGAAGGCTGTGGGACAAGGCGGGGGATATATAAGAAATATCATCCAATAAACACTTTAATAATGATTTAACAATTGTCCAATAGTCGTCCCTATTCCTAAACCTTGGCTAATGAACGCTCCAAGAATTATCTAATATACATTCTGTTTGCTCCAGGCCATCCCTATTTCTAACTTCTAGCTGAGCTTTGCAGATTGCCTTAATTCTTTGTTACTGATATCAGTCCTCTAACCACCTAGAATCGCTACAAATGTTATACTCCATATTCTCTGTGGACAAACAGTCTTTCTTGCCGCAATTATAGGCATCCTGGTTTTCTTTCAAATGCATGCCACCATCTTGCATTGTTTTATCAGACAGCCCATCAGGTGCTAAGCTCGGTTAGTGTCATTTGGATTAATGTTGTGGCTTTGTGAGATGCAGCCTCCTTGGCCCTTTGATGACTTGTGGACTTCAACTCCCAGAATTCCCCAGCCAGCACAGCTCAAAGTTGCTCAAGTTGAGAAACACTATCCTGGGATAAACAATAGAGAGGTTGCCTGGAGTACAAGGGATTATGCTGGTTTAATGACTGGACAGCCATTTGTCTGAAATGGTCTAGGCCAGGGGTCTTCAAACATGGCCCTTTTATGACTTGTGAACTTCAACTCCCAGAATTCCTCAGCCAGCAAGCTTGGCTGAGGAATTCTGGGAGTTGAAGTCCACAAGTCATAAAAGGGCCAAGTTTGAAGAACCCTGATCTAGTGCAATATTTTACAACACGAGCAGCCTTAAGATGTGTGGATTTCAACTCCCAGCATCCCCAGCCAGCAAAGCTGCATGGGGAATTCTGGGAGTTGAAGTCCACACATCTTTAAAGCCGCCCAGGTTGAAAAATATCGATGTAGGGTATAAAAACCATACAGTTCGTTTCAGTGTGATGTTCAGAGCCATTTTCAATCAATTGCAAAGGGATCCCTGAGTTCTCAGATCGTGGCTTGATGAGCAAACCCACATGACTTAGTTCACGCCCGTTACTAAACCATACATTGCGAACAGAAAAAAGCTGCGTTTGCTCAAGGAATTGTGGCCAGCCAAAATGATCTTAAGAAAAGTTAAAAATGAAGGCAATTTCTCCTCAGATGATGAATTGAGACAGTAAGCAAAATTTCCTTCTGACAATTTATGCAATGTTGGTTTGGTTTAAATTGCGGGGTTTATTTTTCACCCCATGGCCAAAGAGCTTAATATGTGGTAGAAGGGTAATTAAGGGTCAATAATCCAAGAGATTTGGATTTAATGCCCAGATTTAAGCTTCTTGCCAAGAATATTAAAAGTGCCTTTGTAGTCAATGGCCTTCTCTGCCCTCTCCTCCTCCAAGAAACAGAGCCGGAGGGAAAGAGCGCCTGGGAAGGCAAGCCTCTCTAGCACAGAACTCACTGCCAAGGTCGGGCAGCCTCCTAAACCTCGATTGGCTGCTAAGTCCAGGCCACGCCCACCCGTGCAAGCACCGCCAATAAGAACAAGGGCTGATCAAGCGTTGCCCGGCCTCTTCCGGCCAAAGGGCTGAGGAGTGGAAATGATGGTCTGAGGCGCGGCCAGTGCTGATCATAACATCAACAACAATAACAGTAACACTTTATTAAATGAAATAAGAGTCGAAGCCTGCATTCAATTCAAGCTACTAAGGTCGAGCAACCGCCCAACCAGGCCTCGAAAGCCGCTCTGCTGACTCATCGACTGATTGGAGAAGCGGAAGCCGCCGCCTTAAAAAACAGCGAGGGCGTGGCCTCCTCCCCAGCCACGCCCCCCCGTCGCCTTAGCCTCGAGGCGCGCTCTTAGCAACGGCGCGGGACTAGCCCCGCCCCCCCGCCTGTCAGCCACCCACCGCCCCCCCCATAAGAGAGGGCGTGTCCGCGCCGCGCGCCGCTTCTTCCC
>NW_015386362.1:425992-428716 GCF_001527695.2 Protobothrops mucrosquamatus | reverse complement strand
GCCGCTGAGGTAACGGGAGGCGCGCGGGCGAGGCGGGCCGGCGAGGCGAGGCGGGAGGCCGCAACCCGGAGGCGGAGGCGCCTCGCCCGGCCCTTCCCCGCCTCGTCCCGTGGGGGGGGTGTCATTGGGGTTGGGGGGGTCATTGGGGGGGGTCGTGGGCCTACCCGGCCTGGCTTCCCAAGCCTATCCTGGTTTGCTCCCTTGGGTGGGCCTGAGGGGGGGGCAGAAAGGATGGGGGGGCCGCCGCCACCCGTCCCCCCCCCATGCACCGCCCCATTCCAGCCTCCCAATGTGGGGAAGGGGCTTGCTTGGCTGAGTTCTGCAAATGTAGCCCCCCCTCCCAAGCTGGCTGACCCCCCCCTTATGGGTGGGGGGGCTGCATGTGGCCCCACGAGGAGGCCTCCCCCTCCCCCACATCCCCACCCTTTGGCTGCTTGGGGGGGCTGGAAAGAGTGGGCTGCCCCCCCACAGGCCCTGTTGTCCCAGCCCTCTTTTGGGTGGGGGGCTTCCCTGCCCCAAAGCTCTTTCCATGGGTCCTTGTGGGGGGGAGGGCAACCCAAAGCCCCTTTGCCGGGGGGGGAGGGGAGTTTCTTTTCCAGGCTGCCTTGGAAAGGGGTGGGGGTGGGGGTGGGGGTTGCTTTGATTGCTTCAGAGGGTCTCATTTATTTTAATTAAATGTTGGCTCTGCCTTATCACTGACTTCCTTGGAGCACGTGCAGAGTCACGGCCTGCCTTCCGCCCCCCCCCCCCAGACTGCTTTATTTCATTTGTTTTATTTTTTTACATTTCCACTCTGCCTTTCAGAGAGTTGCTCCAGGCATGTGCAGAGTTCTCCCTGCTTGGGGGGTGGGGTGGGGTGGGGTGCTTCCCCCCCCTTCTGACTGTTTTATTTCGTTTTATTCTTAGATTTCCACCCTGCTTTTCATTCATTTGCTCCAGGTGTGTGCAGAGTCCTCTCTGGGGGTGGGGGGGCTGCCTTTTCTTCCCCCCCCCCCCGACTGCTTTATTTGATTCGTTTTATTTTAAAATTTCCACGTGCAGATTCCTTTCTGCTTTTTTCTTCAGACTGTTTTGTTTTATTCGGTTTTAATTCTTAAATTTCCACCCTGCCTTTCAATGACAATGCAGAGTTCTCCCTCTTCCAGTTCCCCCCTCCCCCCAGCCCAAACTCAGCTTGTATTTAGAATTTATTTTTTAATGTTTCATATTTATTATATTTCGTTTATTTTAATCTTTATTTGTTAAATTTCTACACTTGCCCATCCGTCCTAAGTGGCAGAAAATGCTCTTTTATTTCAGAAGCAGGAAAACTGGCTCTCCCTGACCATTTCTGAGTTGGGTTTCCATTTTTTTTTCTGGGAAAAAATGCTGGGAGGGGGCTGTAATTTGGCAGCATTTCGAGGACCGGATACTTGTATACCCCCCCTCATATAATCGCCAGGGCTTTCATTCATCTGTTATTATTTATAATAAAATTTGATTTATATATTGCCCATCTCATTGTTTGGGGCGACTCTAGGAATAGCAAAGGGTTTCCTTAGACTTCATAACAGGCCTCGTAAAACTGCTTTAGTCCCAAGAACGGGAATCTTTCAAATCCTCTCTCTCTCCATCCTCTTCTGCTAAAGCGGTGGGTTTTTGTTTTTTTTTCAAATTCAGCAACTTGAAAATGTCTGGACTTCGACATCCAGAATTCCCATTTTGGAGGGGGGGGGGAAATTGGACTGGAAGACCTTCAGGGTCCCTTCCAGCTCTTGCTATTCTGTTACCACTGAATTGGAGCCCACCATCTTCAAGTTGCTGAGTTTGGAAAGCACTGTGCTAAAGCCTTCCTTTTTTTAATTATTATTTTTCACATCTGAACCGCTCATCTCCCCGGTGTACAGCGTACGACAGAGTATTAAGATATAAAAACACATTTAAAAAAAAGTAGAGGCAAGGATGATAAGACACACTGTTCAAGCGAATTAAAATTTGAAGGGCATTTCAGGACATTAATCAGTCCCTGGCTGTGTGCTCCTTTGAGTCTCCCTTGCACAGAGTTTTCACACCTTTCCAGAAGGCCCAGGAGAGTTCTGGCTGCCTCACCTCTGGGGAGGGGGAGGTGATGTTGCTCAACAGCAGAGAAGGCTCTCTTTCTTCTTGTTAGTTGCAAAGTCGTGTCCGACCCACTGTGACCCCATGGACCACGTTCCTCCAGGCCTTCCTGTCCTCTACCATCTTCTGGAGTCCATTGAAGCTCACGCCTGCTGCTTCAGGGACTCCATCCAGCCACCTCCTTCTCCGTCGTCCCCTTCTTCTCTTGCCCTCCATCTTTCCCAGCATCAGGCTCTTCTCCAGGGAGACCTTCCTTCTCATTAGGTGGCCAAAGTACTTGAGTTTCAACTTCAGGATCTGGCCTTTAAAAGAGCAGTCGGGGTTGATCTCTAGGACTGACCAGTTGGATCGCCGTGCAGTCCAGGGGACTCGCAGGAGTCTTCTCCAGCATCAGAGCTCAAAGGCCTCCATTCTTTGACGCTCAGCCATTCTTATGGTCCAACTTTCACAGCCCTACATTGCTCTCTTTCTGGACCCTGCCAATGGGAGATCTTCAGCTGATGGGGTCTGCAGCGTGCCCACCCTCCCTCCCTGACTGGGTGGGATAGGCTGATGTAGTAGTTCCGTAGGTAGTCTGTGCCCCCATTCTGATGACAATACCTTGAGCTGCTGCTCTCTGTACAGCAG
>NW_015386362.1:416367-425945 GCF_001527695.2 Protobothrops mucrosquamatus | reverse complement strand
TTCTTATGGTCCAACTTTCACAGCCCTACATTGCTCTCTTTCTGGACCCTGCCAATGGGAGATCTTCAGCTGATGGGGTCTGCAGCGTGCCCACCCTCCCTCCCTGACTGGGTGGGATAGGCTGATGTAGTAGTTCCGTAGGTAGTCTGTGCCCCCATTCTGATGACAATACCTTGAGCTGCTGCTCTCTGTACAGCAGGGGTGTCACACTCGCAATGTCACGTGACGTATCGTGATTTTGTTCCCCATTGCCGGCCACGGGGTAGGTGCGGTTTCGGCTTGACGCATCCGTTCATCGGGCCGGCACTTTGACACCCCTGCTACAGTGGTTGATGCTGAAATTATTTCCTCCTCTGGCTTCTGTCTCCAATAATCTCTTAACTGTGAGGGGTCCTTGGTGCTCTCTGAGCTTGGCGGTTTTCTCGCAGACGTTTTGTTACCTAGCTAAGTAACATCAGTTCTAGAAGGGAGTGGAGGTTGGAGGTGGCCTGTGGGCTCCTTGGTGCTCTCTGAGCGTGGTGGGTTTCTTGCATTTGTAAAAATGAGAGCGAATCCCACTCCCTACTCCAGTAGCACTGATGATCTTACCTAGTTTGGTCCTGAAAGGTCTGCAAGAGAGCAAAAAGGAAACTTCATTTCAACCCTGAGCTTCAAATATTCTCCTTAATCTCTGTCGTCAGCCATCACTGCTCCCTCCATTTTGATGGCCATGACCTCTGTTCTGTGGAATCCTCGCTTCTTAAAACCCAAACTTTCATCCTATGCCCATAATCTTCAACTTACGACCAGAACCGAGACGCTTGTTAAGTGAGTTTTTGCACCCTTTTACGACCTTCCTTGCCCCAGTTCAGTGAATCCCTGCAGCTATTAAGCGAAGAATGCAGTTGTTAAGTGAACCAGGCTCCTCCCATTGATTTTGCTTTTGTCAGAAAAGGCGGTCACGTGACCCCGGGCCACTGTGACCATCATAAATGCGAGTCCGTGGCCAAGCATCAGAAATAAAATCGTGTGACTATGGAGATGCCGCAGTGGTCCTAATTGAAAAATGGTCGTAAGATGCTTTTTTTCAGTGCCGTTGTAACTGAACGGTCACTAAATCGAGTTAGTTACCTTCAATCTGAGCCCATTAACTTTCTTTTTTCCTTCCTCCCCCTTAACTAATTTCCTAGTCCTTTGGGTCTAACAGTGTTGAATCTTGGATCCATTTGTCAGTTCCTTTTTTTGTGTGTGAAAACAACTCTGGGCGAGAACAATTTCTACGCAAGGGAGCGAAATCTCCTTACATAACAGAAAAGTTAGGTCAGTCGGCTGTTAATGAGTCTGTTTTCTCCATCTTTTCTGGTAGGCCATTATACCTACAATAGTAGGTATAAGGCAGGGGTCTTCAAACTTGGCCCTTTGATGACTGGTGGACTTCAACTCCCAGAATTCCTCAGCCAGGCACGTGTGCCTGGCTGAGGAATTCTGGGAGTTGAAGTCCACCAGTCATAAAAGGGCCAAGTTTGAAGACCCCTGGTTTAGCCATATGCAGCGTTTCTCAGCCTTGTCCACTTGAAGAGGGGTGGACTTCGACTCCCAGAATTCTCCAGCCAGCAAAGCAAAACTGGCTGGGGAATTCTGGGAGTTGAAATCCACAAGTCATCAAAGGGCCAGGTTTAAAGGCCCCTGGTATAAGGTGTGTGTGTGTGCTTAGAATGGAGTCAACGTTTTAGCTGTATGAATGCTGGCGGGGCAATCCTGGGAACTGAGAATTGAAGTCCACCTATCTTAAAAGTTGCCATAGTTGAAGAACACTTCAGCTACAACTCTCTCCGGTACTTAAGGAGTGCCCTAGTTCAGGGGTCCCCAACCCCCAGTCCGTGGACCGGTACCGGGCCGCAGCATACCAGCAACCGGTCCGCACAAATAAGCAAAGCCCCCTCCACAGGAGGCAGGCAGCCCACGAAACCACGTACCCTCCGGTCCACGGAAAAACCTCTCTCCAAGGAACCGGTCCCTGGGGCCCCAAAGGTTGGGGACCTCTGCCCTAAATAGATGGTGGTTCAGATGATGTCTCGGAACAGATCGGACCGCGCAGACTTGAACTCGGTGCCGGCTTCACGTGAAGGACATAATTTCTGCCAACTGGGCTTTCTCCCTCGATTTTCTCTTAGAAAATGGCCGTAAACGTGTATTCCACCTCCGTGACGAGCGACAACTTAAGCCGACATGACATGCTAGCCTGGATCAACGAGTCGTTACAACTAACTTTCACCAAGATAGAGCAACTTTGTTCAGGTAAGGAACCCCTGACGCCACAACTCCGTCTTGGTCTGAGGCCTTGGCTTGTTACTATTTCTCTTTTTAAGTAGTTGGAAACAGCAGTGGGCTCGCTCTGGTGGGTGGGTGCCTGCCTTGTGCCTTAAGTGTAATTTTATTTTATTTATTTTTTTAATCAAACTTACATGCTATCCATCTCGCCAAAGGCGACATAGAAAGTGTACTGCCTTTGCATCACTGGATCAAACGTGAACTTACTGCTTGGAACATGTTTTTTTTTACCCTCCTTGGGGGGGGGGGGTAGAAGGAGATTCTACCTGCATGACTTTTCAGATTGTGTGTGTCTGTATTTGTGTATCTTAAGTGGGTCTTAAGGTTCCATTCAGTTCTGTGGTGTTAGATCAGGGGTCTTCAAACTTGGCCCTTTGATGACTTGCGGACTTCAACTCCCAGAATTCCTCAGCCAGGCACATGTGCCTGGCTGAGGAATTCTGGGAGTTGAAGTCCGCAAGTCATCAAAGGGCCAAGTTTGAAGACCCCTGTGTTAGATGTATCTTGAAATGTCTCATAGGGGCAAAATGGTGCAGAGCTGAATAGCAATAGCAGTTAGACTTATATACTGCTTCATAGTGCTTTATGGCACTCTCTGGGCAGTTTTCAACCTATTTGCCCCCAACAATCTGGGTCCTCATTTTACCCACCTGGGAATGATGGAAGGCTGAGTCAACCTTGGGCCGATTGGGATCAAACTCCAGACTGCGGGCAGAGTTTGTCTGCAGTACTTTAAACAAAATAACACCGTTGGAAGGGAGGCCTTCTAGTGCCACCTCCTGCTCAAGTACAAAACCCTATGCCATTTCAGACAAATGGGTGTGTAATGTCTTCTTAAAAGCCTCCAGTGATGGAGGACCCACAACTTCTGGAGGCAGGTTGTTCCACTGGTTAATTGTTCTAACTGTCAGGAAATTTCTCCTTAGTTCTAGGTTGCTTCTCTCCTTGATTCGTTTCCCTCCGTTGCTCCTTGTCCTGCCTGCAGGGGCTTTGGAGAATAGCTTGACTCCCTCTTCTTTGGGGCAGCCCCTCAAATACTGGAGTACTGCTATTATGTCCTTATAATAATAATAATAAAGTTGGAAGGGACCTTGGAGGTCATCAACTCCAACCCCCTGCTCAGGCAGGTAACCTTCGTTAAGCTAGACATAACCAATTCCTGCAACCGTTCTTCGTAGGTTTTAGCCTCCAGTCCTCTGATCATCTTTGTTGCTCTTCTCTGCACTTCTCATTTCTCTCCTGTACCTGAATACAGTATTTGCCACTTAAAAACTACATAAAATAGAATATCAGACTAGGCAGAAGAAAAGGCTGTAGGAGCTCTTTGTTTTGAAGATTAGACACCGGTCCCGGTGGAAGGCCGTTCGTATTTGTCCTGCTGACGGAGACTCCTTCCTCGTGATTAAGCCTCGGAGGAAATGCGTCTGCAGGAGCGACAGTAGCCTGGCAGACTTTTTTTATCTGCGGTTTTAAAATATATGGCAAATAGGATCCTCGACGACGGAGCCCCAACTTTCCTTTGCGAAGCAAAACGTTCAGTGAGTTTTGCCCCATTTTTTACGACCGTCCTTGCCACGGTCGTTAAACTCTTTTGAGCACTTTTTTCAGCGAAGGCATCCTTAGAGACTGTCCTCTCCTCCAGGCTCTTGGCTGTCCCAGAGGTGCTTTTACACGAGGCAGCTGGACCAGACTTTCGTGTTGCTAAGTGGGTCACACCTGATTCTTCAATTTTTTTTTTTTTTTTTTGGCCAGTGAATCGGTGCAGATAAGTGTCGATGGAGATCCTCCAGGATCCTGGTTGTCCCCAAGGTGTTTTTTTTTTTTTTCAAGAGGCAACGGGACTTCCTTGTTTTTCCTTTGAAGACGTTTCGCTTCTCGTCCCAGAAGCTTCTTCAGGTTCTGACTGAATGGTGGGGGGGGAAGGGAAGGATTTATACTCCTTGCAGACAGCTGGTCATTTTTGCATTTTTTTTTTAGAGAGTCGTTGAGGCCGCCTGGAGGTTCGTTTGTATCCTCAGTTGTCCCAAAGGTGCTTCTTTTTTCAGGAGGCCACTGGACTTTCTTGTTTTCCTTTGAAGAGGTTTTGCTTCTCGTCCCAGAAGCTTCTTCAGGTTCTGACTGGATGGTGGGGGAAGGGAAGGATTTATACTCCTTGCAGACGGCTGGTCCTTTGCCTTCTTTCGGAGAGCCGTTGAGGCCGCCTGGAGGTTCACCTGTGCCCCCAGGGTCTCCTGAATCGGAGGGCAAATGGGTGTGGAGCCTGGTTGGAACTGCCTCCTGGTGCAGCTTGTGTTTCGAGTTCCACCCTTGCTGTTCCAAGCACTTTGTAAGCGTTTTAAGATAAAAACTCTTCCAGCAGGCTCCAAACAGCTTGAATTGCAAAACCCGATGCTTGGCTTGGAAGAGTTTGAGATGGACTTTTTTATCTGCTGCTGCTGCTGCTGCTGCTGCTGCTAATCTATCTCAGAATCCTTCCTGGTTCCTTTCAGCAGTTGAATTTGAGTGCCCAGATCCCTGATGTGCGCTTGTAATCACCTTTTGTATAGGGGGTACCTTGCTCAATAGTAGTAACTGTGAGAGGGATCTGGGAGTCCTAGTGGACAATCCCTTAAATAGGAGCCAGCCGTGTGCCAAAAAGGCCAACACAGTGCTAGGCTGCATTAACAGAGGGACAGAATCAAGATCACGTGAAGTATTAATACCACTTTACAAGGCCTTAGTAAGTCCACAATTGGAATCCTGCATCCAGTTTTGGTCACCCCGATGTAAAAAAGATGTTGAGACTCTGGAAAGAGTGCAGAGAAGAGCAACAAAGATGATTAGGGGACTGGAGGCTAAAACATATGAAGAACTGTTGCTGGAATTGGGTCTGTCTAGTTTAATGAAGAGAAGGATGAGGGGGGACATAATAGCAGTCTTCCAGTATCTCAGGAGCTGCCCCAAAGAAGAGGCAGTCAAGCTATTTTCCAAGGCGCCTGAAGGCAGAACAAGAAGCAACGGAGGGAAACTAATCAAGGAGAGAAGCAACCTGGAACTAAGGAGAGACTTCCTGACAGTGAGAACAATTAACCAGTGGAACTACCTGCCTCCAGAAGCGGTGAATGCTCCAACACTGGAAGTTTTTAAGAAGAGACTGGACAGCCATTTGTCCGACATGGTATAGGGCAGTGATGGCAAACTTTTTAGAGACCGAGTGCCCAAACTGCAACCCAAAACCCACTTATTTAATGCCGGGTGCCAGGTGGGCGTGGCCCACTGGGTGGGCATGGCTGTGGTGGTCATGGCAGACTGGATGGGTGTGGCTAGGGTGGACGTGGCCAGCTCGATGTTGCTCATGGGGAGGGACGCCTGTGGGAGCCGGGCAGGGTTGGGGGAGATCCAGGGGGTCTCTGGCAGGTGGGGCGGTGGGCAGGAGGCTCGCGAGGCAAGTGGAGGCAGGGCGGGGGTGCCATTGTCACAACGCAAGGCGAGGCAGGGCCCATGCACACACAGGCCAGTGAGCGCATGGGTGCTGGGATGCATCCGGCCATGTGGGACCTCGGCGAGTTAGCGGGCGGCTGGTTGAAACGGACACGTGCCATAGGTTCGCCACCACTGGTATAGGGTTTCCTGCCTGAGTAGGAGGTTGGACTAGAAGACCTCCAAAGTCCCTTCCAACTCTGTTACTCTATTCTATTCCATTCCATTCCTATTTTTATTTATTTCTATTTCTATTCTCCACGTTCCCCTGGGGCCCCCACTGTCAGAACCCCGTCTTCAGGCCTTTCAAAAGGGTGTCAAGGCAGAGGCAATTTTATCTCCATGGGGATGATGTTCCACAGAGAAGGAGCCATCACCAAGAAGGCCCTTCTTCTTGGTCCCACCAGATGGACCTCCTTAAGAGAGGGGACCCATAACATCCTTTGTCTGCCCACTCGGGTGGGTTGGGTAGATTTAGCTGGGAAAAGACGGCCGTTCAAATAGCCTGCAACTCGTTCGTTTTCCGCTGCGTGAAGAGGGAGGCCGATTAAAAAATAAAAGTGGCAGAAGACCGAAAGAATGGCATTTCTTCTCCCAGAGATTCTTTCCCACCCAACTGTATGATTCGAGGTCCTTCCACCAGTTTCTCCGGCAACGTTGCCTCCCACAGAAAGCAGGATCGGCAGCCAGCCACTGGGAAAGGAATGCAGAGATTCTGATCTTTTGCCCTAAATACGTTTGCTAAGATCTAATTATCACCAAGATGTTTCTCTCTCCCTCTCTGTCTCCTGGCCAGGTGCTGCCTATTGTCAGTTTATGGACATGCTCTTCCCAGGTTCCATCACGCTCAAGAAGGTGAAATTCCAAGCAAAGTTGGAACACGAGTACATTCAGAATTTCAAGATGCTACAAGCAGGTTTTAAGCGAATGGGGGTTGACAAAGTAAGAGCTTCGGATCTTTTCTCTCTGGTGTCATTTTTAGGGAGGGTTTTCAGCTTGGAGGACGGGCAATAAGTTCCCTTGGCTCTTTTTGCGGCTGGCCTTTCCCATTGATTTATTTGGAATGTTTATTGATTAATTTATTTTGAGTATCTGTCGGAAGCTAGCACTCTCCCCCTCTCTCAGTTTTCAAATTAATATTCAGTAATACGAGAGGGTTCCACCCCCCCAGTCTTATTCAATTTAAACTCTTATCTCTCTCTCTCTCTCTCTCTCTCTCTCTCTCTATCTATCTATCTATCTATCTATCTATCTATCTATCTATATCTATCTCTCTCTCTATCTATCTCTCTCTCTCTCTATCTCTCTATCTCTATCTATCTATCTATCTATCTATCTATCTATCTATCTATCTATCTATCTATCTATCTATCTATCTATCTATCTATCTATCTATCTATCTATCTATCTAGTCTGTCTATCTATCATCTAATCTATCTCTATCTCCACCTTTCCATCCATCCATCCATCCATCCATCCATCCATCCACCCCTCCCCCCCCTCTCTCTATCTCCACTTTTCCATCCATCCATTATCTCTCTCTCTCTCTCTCATCTATCTATATCTATATCTAGTCTATCTATCTCTATTATCTATGTCTGTCTGTCTGTCTGTCTGTCTGTCTGTCTGTCTGTCTGTCTATCTATCTATCTATCTATCTATCTATCTATCTATCTATCTATCTATCTATCCATCTATCCATCTATCCATCTATCTATCTATCTCAGTGGTTCTCAATCTGTGGGTCGGGACCCCATTTGGGGTCGATCGACCATTTCATGGGGGTCACCAAGCAAGGCTGTCTGCCATTTTTTTTGTCCGCCATTTCTTTTGTCCGCCATTTTTTTCCCCTTTTCCGGCGGGTGCCTTACCTCCCTTGGGCTGGGCCAGCTGGTGGTCGGCCTGCTCCGTCTCTGCCGCTTGCCAGCTACGCCTCGGCCGGCACAGGGGGCGGAACCATGCATGCGTGGAACTCCCGGGCAGGGAAAGTCCTCGACTTACGACTGGTTGGGGTCGCGGCATTAAAAAGGTTGAGAACCGCTGATCGATCGATCGATCTATCATCTATCTATCTATCTATCTATCTATCTATCTATCTATCTATCTATCTATCTATCTATCTATCTATCTCTATCTATCTATCTATCTATCTATCTATCTATCTATCTATCTATCTATCTATCTATCTATCTATCTATCATCTAATCTATCTCCATATCTCTCTCTCTCTCTCACACACACACACTGTTTCTGTCTATCTAGATATATATATATAGATATATAGATATATATATATAGATATAGATATATATTTGACAAGACTGCATTCATTTTTCAACTTTATGAGAGAACCTTTTCCAGGAAAAACAGCACTTTGGTGTTTTTTTTTTAACATTGTGTCGGTGATGTGCCCTTAATGTACTGTTCAATATAACAAGGTGGGAATTTGTATTTTATCAAGCAAGGTATTTTTTTCTTGTCTTGTCAAGTTGTAGTTTGCGCCATTTCTGCCTGCATTGACTTGTGGCTCCATACTAGAAGAGTTAAAAGATCCTGATTTGTTTTTCTTGGAGGTTTCAATCTTTGTCAGATATGACTAACCTCCACCTCATGAAAGACTTTTTCTATCCCCAGATTATTTGGTGACCAAGGTAGAGCTCCAGACCCTTCTGCTTGGCTAGTCTCTTTTCTGTGGAAAGATACTTGTTTGAATTTTCCGAAGATTTATAGCAAATGATTTCCCATTCGGCTCTGCTTGCCTCCTTTTAAAATTTAAAAGTTTTACCTATTCTTTTTATATTCTAATGTTTTATACCACCCAGAGTCCCTCTCTTGAGTGGTTGAAAAACGTGAAATGCAATTGAATAGAAAAACATCAAAGGGTGGGAGTAAAAGAATGCTGCATTTGAATTACGGGAAAGACGGAAGGAATGTGGGTTTTCATATGCTAATTTTCACGTGCTTTTTGAGTCACTGCTGCCTTTCAAAGGCAAATAAGAATTGCATTTCTGTTAGTCTAGTCAAGCGGGGTAGGCAACCTTGGTTCTTTTAGGACTGGTGGACTTCAACTCCCAGAATTCCTGAGCCAGCATGGGGGAACTACGGCCCCCTCATGACTCGTGGACTTCAACTCCCAGAATTCCCGAGCCAGCATGGGGGAACTATGGCCCCCTCATGACTCCTGGACTTCAACTCCCAGAATTCCCGAGCCAGCATGGGGGAACTACGGCCCCCTCATGACTCGTGGACTTCAACTCCCAGAATTCCTCAGCCAGCATGGGGGAACTATGGCCCCCTCATGACTCCTGGACTTCAACTCCCAGAATTCCCGAGCCAGCATGGGGGAACTACGGCCCCCTCATGACTCGTGGACTTCAACTCCCAGAATTCCCGAGCCAGCATGGGGGAAACTATGGCCCCCTCATAACTTGTGGACTTCAACTCCCAGAATTCCTGAGCCAGCATGGCTCAGCTTGGAAACCTCTCCCTTTCCCCTCAGCATGGCTGGCTCAGGAATTCTGGGAGTTGGAGTCCACCAGTCATAAAAGAGCCAAGGTTGCCTACCCCTAGTCTAGTGCAGTGTTTCTCTTGAAGGCCCCGGGCAGACGTCAACTCCCAGAATTCCCCAGCCAGGATCTTAGAATTGCCAAAGTTGAGGAACACTTGTCTAGGGATCAGGATTCAGTGGTGATATTGCCAAGTACAGGTAGCCCTCGCTCTGCTTTTTTATACAATCCTTAGTTTATAAACAGAGGCACAGAAGGAAACTCACGTGAAATATTAGTACAGTTTTTACAAAGCCTTAGTAA
>NW_015386362.1:402434-416125 GCF_001527695.2 Protobothrops mucrosquamatus | reverse complement strand
GGTGAATGCTCCAACACTGGAAGTTTTTAAGAAGAGACCGGACAGCCATTTGTCTGAAATGGTATAGGGTTTCCTGCCTGAGCAGGGGGTTGGACTAGATGACCTCCAAGGTCCCTTCCAACTTTATTATTATTATTATTATTATTATTATTATTATTATTATTATTATTATTATTATTATTATTATTATTATTATTATAGTATGTTTAGCAGTGTGTGTCATGTATGTGTTTCTCTTCGAGAGCGGGCAGCTAAATTTAATTTGTGATGTGTGCCTTTGTGCCCACAGTAAAAAAAAAATGACAATAAAGGTTATCTTATCTTATATGGGAGAATAGACAGAGCAAACAGCAGCCTTGAGATTATCTTTCCAAGTTAGTTTGGGAAAACCGGGATGAAGTGAGTTAACGACCTCCGTTTAGTTGGGCCCAGGGACTTTCCTCTGAAAGGCCAGTGCTTTGGATGCATGCTAACTGCAAAAAACTTTTATTTTTTTTCAAAAGTAACATGAATTTCTGTTCAAAAAAAAAAAAAGGAAAGAAAAAAGCAAACCGCTTCTAGCTTTTTTTGCTTTGTAGGAACGATACCCCAAACTTGTAACGGGGGAGAGGCCTTAATTGCACCCCAGAAAAGGACGTGCATCCTTCCTTCCACGTTCTCCGAGGAAGTAGCTCTCGGCTAGATGTTGCAAAAACTGTGTGTGTTTCTAAACAGCAGCTGGCCCATCGGTGGGTTGCGAGACCTTGGTGTGAGTAAACACAAAGATTAGCTTTCTTGCTGCTGAGGAAGTTTGTAGCAATTGGAGATGGAATAAAGGAACAGGAAGTTTGGGCCAACCTTGGCATTTACGCAATGCCTGGTGGGGTTTTTTTGCTTTTTTTGTTTTGGTCCTCATCACAAACACAGATGACGGGGAAGGAATTGGACAACCGTTGGCCTGAAATGGTTTAGAGTTTCCTGCCCGAGCAGGGGGTTGGACTAGACCACCTCCCAGGTCCCTTCCAACTCTGTTATTCTGTTCAGTGTCCTAATTGTTTCCAGCGTTTTGGCACCTTAGGAAATCAAGAAACCGGTCATGTAAAGAAAATTACAGAATGGAAGAGTTGGAAGGGGCCTTGGAGGTCTTCTAGTCCAACCCCCTGCTTATGCAGGAGATCCTATACCAGGGGTAGGCAACCTTGGCTCTTTTATGACCCGTGGACTTCAACTCCCAGAATTCCTGAGCCAGCGATGCTGGCTCAGGAGTTCTGGGAGTTGAAGTCCACGAGTCATAAAAGAGCCAAGGTTGCCTACCCCTGGCCTATACCATTCCAGACAAATGGCTGTCCGGTCTCTTCTTGGAATCTTCTGGAGGCAGGCCGTTGCACTGAAGAACAGAATAATAGAGTAATAATAATAATAATAATAATAATAATAATAATAATAGTAGTAGTAGTAGTAAAGTTGGAAGGGACCTTGGAGGTCATCTAGTCCAACCCCCTGCTCAGGCAGGAAACCCTATACCATTTCGGACAAACGGCTGTCCAGTCTCTTCTTAAAAACTTCCAGTGTTGGAGCATTCACCACTTCTGGAGGCCGGTTGTTCCACTGGTTAATTGTTCTAACTGTCAGGAAGTTTCTCCTTAGTTCCAGGTTGCTTCTCTCCTTGATGAGTTTCCATCCGTTGCTTCTTGTCCTGCCTTCTGGTGCTTTGGAGAATAGCTTGACTCCCTCTTCTTTGGGGCAGCCCCTGAGATATTGGAACACTGCTATCATGTCCCCCCTCGTCCTTCTCTTCGTTAAACTAGACATACCCAATTCCAGCAACACTTCCTTATATGTTTTAGCCTCCAGTCCCCTGATCATCTTTGTTGGAAGAGACCTTGGATGTTATCTAGTCCAACCCCCTGCTAATGCAGGAGATCCTATACCATTCTGAACAAATGGCTGTCCAATCTCTTTTTGAAAACTTCCAGTGTTGGAGCATTCACAGCCTCTGGAGGCAAGTTAATTTTTCTCACTGTCAGGAAGTTTCTCCTTATTTTCTCTCCTTGATAGGTTTCCATCCATTGCTTCTTGTCCTGCCTTCAGGTGCTTTGAAGGACAGGTTGTCACCCTACTTTTTCTTGTGTGAACAAATGCCAGGGTCCCGAGGGAAAGAAATGCAATTTTGGTCTTTCGGTGGCCTGTTGCAAAAAATTCCCCTTTTTTCTGGATTAATATATAATTTCCAGATCACGCGAAGATATAAATCCACTCTGTTCTGTTCTGGGGAGACCCCAGCTCAGTCAATCTCTGGCTGAGAGCGTGTTTATTTCTATCCCACTTTAAAAAAAAAAGGTTCAGAGAAGGACAGTGAAGATGATCCGAGAATTAAGAGCTAAGCTATAGGAAGAGAGATTAAAAGATTTGAGAGTCTCTTGCCTAAGACGTAAGAGAGATGGGATAGTGCTCTTAAATATTGGCAAGGGATTTCGACACGGTATCCCTTAGGATTCTATCGCGCACGGCACAGAATAATGAATTTAAGAATCAGGAAGCTCCAGGTGGTCCTTGACTTCTCACCATGTTTAAGCCCAAAATTTCTGTTCTTAAGTGAGTTTTGCCCCATTTGTTAAGTGAATCTAACTTCCCCATTAACTTTAATAATAATAAAGTTGGAAGGGACCTTGGAGGTCATCTAGTCCAACCCCCTGCTCAGGCAGGAAACCCTATACCATTTCGGACAAACGGCTGTCCAGTGTTGGAGCATTCACAGCTTCTGGAGGCAGGTTGTTCCACTGGTTAATTGTTCTCACTGTCAGGAAGTTTCTCCTTAGTTCCAGGTTGCTTCTCTCCTTGATTAGTTTCCATCTGTTGCTTCTTGTCCTGCCTTCAGGCGCCTTGGAGAATAGCTTGACTGCCTCTTCTTTGGGGCAGCCCCTGAGATATTGGAACACTGCTATCATGTCCCCCCTCGTCCTTCTCTTTGTTAAACTAGACATTCCCAATTCCAGCAACGGTTCCTTATATGTTTTAGCCTCCAGTCCCCTAATCATCTTTGTTGCTCTTCTCTGCACTCTTTCCAGAGTCTCAACATCTTTTTTACATCGTGGTGACCAAAACTGGATGCCGTATTCCAGGTGTGGCCGTACCTTAAAGGCGAGGACAACCTGTTACTGCTTTTAGAAACCTCTCTGCTATAATTCTCGAAGGTACACTTCTCGTCTTAACCTCCTTAACCTGTCTTCTCCTCAGATAATACCCGTGGACAAATTAGTGAAAGGGAAATTCCAGGACAATTTCGAATTTGTTCAGTGGTTCAAGAAGTTCTTCGACGCGAATTACGACGGGAAGGACTACGACCCTGTGGCCGCTCGGCAAGGCCAGGAGAGTTGCCCCGCCCCGCCTCTGGTGGTCCCGCTGCTGAACAAGCCGAAGAAGACTCTCGGTTCTGGTGGCACCGGTAAGAGAGGCTGGTGTGTCGGGCGCCGCGGGCGCTGGGGAGTTCTAGTGCTGCTCCTGGGCCAGCTCTGGCGGTTGGGGATGATGGGAGAAGTGGTCCCAGCATTCTGGGAGGGCCCAGGAAGGGGACACCCCTGTCAGCACAGGTAGCATCTCAGGCTGATGGCATCTCTCGTTATCCTGGCCAAAGGTGAGGTGGTGATTGGATTGAAAGGCTACCTCTGTCAGGCCTGCCACACCTGAATCTCTTAATAATAATAATAATAATAATAACAACAACAACAACAATAATAATAATAATAATATTAAAGTTGGAAGGGACCTGGGAGGTCTTCTAGTCCACCCCCCTGCTCAGGCAGGAAACCCTATACCACTTCAGACCAATGGCTGTCCAGTCTCTTCATAATAAATAATAATAAAGTTGGAAGGGACCTGGGAGGTCATCTAGTCCAACCCCCCTGCTCAGGCAGGAAATGCTATACCACTTCAGACCAATGACTGCAGTCTCTTCATAATAAACAATAATAAGGTTGGAAGGGACCTTGGAGGTCATCTAGCCCAACCCCCTGCTGATGCAGGAAACCCTATACCATTTCATACAAATGGCTGTCCAAATAGAGAGGATCCTTGGCTCCATTTGTTGAGAAAGGTATCGTTTTATTAGCAGTCAAGTGTATTGCAGTAGTGCAAAGCCAGAACTGAGAATCGCGCGCCCAAATCCCCGGGTTCAAATTTTCCTTCCCTTAAGTGCCTCCCGTGGCCGGCCCCTCTATGCCCGATCAGATTGGAGCAAGACGGCTTCAGAAGTCACTTCCAGCATAGGCTGGTATGCAGCTGCTGCCTTCTCCCAGCCGGGGTGGCCTTGAAGCAGCATCTAAGGGAGATGCAGCAGTTACTTTCTGTTTCCCCCAAGCGTTTCTCCTCCCATCTACTCTCCCCCAGGGCTACAAGCAAGCGTAAGGTGGCAGCTGACAACGTCAGTGATCGGAGGAATCCTAGAATTGAGACACACCCAGAGACACACCCATAGCAGAGGATATGGGTAACTCAGGGTTGAACTGTGGAGTTCTTGGTGCTCTCTGCGCCTGGTGGTTTTCTTGCAGACATTTCAGGACCCAACTGGGTAGCATCATCAGTGCTAGAAGGGAGGGGGGATTGCAGAATGGAAGAGGAGGAGGAGGAGGAAGAGAAAGAATGTGGGGTCCTTGGTGCTCTCTGAGCTGGGTGGTTTTCTTGCAGACGTTTCAGGACCCAACTAGGTCACATCATCAGTGCTAGAAGGGAGGGGGGGGCTTGCTCTCTGCTTATTCACCAGTGCCCTGCCTTGTGAGTCTTAACTTGTGTGTGTCGTGGTCTTGTCAGTGGTTGTTTCTTAACACCAAGATTAGCACTAGACAAACAGTAATCCCCCAATCAAGGAACTATCAACTCAGACAAACAATGCCCTCATCAACAAATCACCAAGAATACTCCCATTAACAGTGTCAGGGTAAGCTGCTATACATAAACAGAGAGCAATCCCCACCCCCCTTCTAGAGAGCACACCCCACTCCCTTAGAGCAGTGATGTTGTTACCTATTTGGGTAATGAAATGTCTGCAAGAAAACCACCCAGCTCAGAGAGCATCAAGAATCATCTCCTCCTCCTCCTCCTCCTCCTCCTCCTCCCCCTCCCTTCTAGTATTGATGATGTTCCCTACTTGGGAAATGAAATGTCTTCAGGAAAACCATCCAGCTCAGAGAGCACCAAGGACCCCACACCCCTTAGAAGAAATAAAATGGCTTTATAGAGTCAGGTCAGATAGGCAGCATAGAAATGTGATGAATACATAACATTTTACGAAAGAATAACCAATTCGAAATAACTTTTACACAAGGATCTACGATATACAATTGTGCCTGTGCACTTCCTCTCACAATCTAGCCAGGGCGGCCTCCTCAAAATTCTGGACACTTGCCCTGGACCCTTGCCCAACGCTAGTTTGTCACAATTTTTTTTTTCAAATAAGGGGGTGGAAAAATCTCATTTTCGAAGCTGCCCATTAATCCTGCTCTTCCTCAGCCCCGCGGATTGTGCGGGGAGGCTGTGCGTTTCCGTGTTTCCATCCGAGATCTCGTCATGGCGGAGTGCGTTGTGTTTGTGCTGCTTCATCGTCAGAAACCCTCTCTTTTTATAGATATCAGTTTTGTGGGGACCTCGGAGCTGAAGGCGGCGCGAGCAGACTCTCCCTTCTGCCTAAAGAAAGCGGCTACAATTGGTACTAAGCGGGCGGCAGAAGGAACTCGCGCCTTTACGCTCTTCTTTGGGCTTGTAGCACGCCGGGTTGCACGCTTCGGGTGTCGTTCACGTCGGTTGGCTGCGGTGCCGGGGCCCTGCGCCCCGCGGCGGAGCGTTGCTAACGCGTCCTCTCTCTCTCTCTCTCTCTCTCTCTCACAGTCCCAGCGAGGCCCATGGTTGCGCAGAGAACAACGGTGGCGAATAAATCCGGGCCTGGCATGATCAAAAAGCCTCCTGGGGGGATCGGAGAGGACGAATCGGCCGAGTTGATACAACAGGTGGGTCTCCGGGGTGGGAGGTCTGTCAGCGGCGGTAAGCGACGTGGGCAGCTGTGGTTTTTCCCGACGGGAATTCCGAACCCCCCCTTCACGCTGGATTTAAACCGTTTAAAGGGGTCCGGCGGGTGTGTGTGTGTCTGTTAGCCCCTCCTGAACTTCTGTCGGGCAAGGAATGAGGAATTGTGAGTGGATTAGAGCAGGGGTCCCTGACCTCCGGGCCATGGCCACGCAAGCAGCGCGTGACTCCCATTTCTGCGAGCAGTGGGCGCTTGTGCACCCACGCCAAGCTCCATTTGTGGGAGCGGTGCTTGCCCATCGCTTACAGAAATGGAGTTGTGCATGTTCACATGGGTGTCACCCCCCCACACATATCTCCTCTTCCCACCCCTCTTGCCTGCAATATTGCGTTCTAACCGCTGCGCCACCAGGGCTCAGAGAAAGGAGAAAGAGAGGGAAAGGAAAAGGAAGGAAGGAAAATATTGCAATAGCAATAGCATTTATATACCCCTCCATACTGCTTTACAGCCCCTCTCTGAGCGGTTTACAGAGTCAGCCTGTTCCCCCCCCAAACAATCTGGGTCCTCATTTTACCGACCTCGGAAGGATGGGAGGCTGAGTTGACCTTGAGCCGGTCAGGATCAAACTCCTGACTGTGGGCAGAGTTTTGCCTGCAGTACTGCATTCTAACCCCTGTGCCACCAGATACAGAATAGGTGATGATAGGTAGGTAGGTAGGTAGGTAGATAGATAGATAATATATATTAGATAGATAGATAGATAGATAGATAGATAGATAGATAGATAGATAGATAGATAGATAGATAGATAGATAGATAATATAAGATAGATAGATAGATAGATGATTAGATAGATAGATAGATAGATAGATAGATAGATAGATAGATAGATAGATAGATAGATAGATAGATAGATAATATATATTAGATAGATAGATGATAGATAGATAGATAGATGATTAGATAGATAGATAGATGGATGGATGGACGGACGGACGGACGGACGGACGGACGGACGGACGGACGGAGAGATATAGATGATAGATGATATATGATACATAGATATAGATAGATAGATGATATATGATAGATATAGATGATAGATAGATGATACATATAGATAGATGATAGATACATATACATATTTGATGATTTATGATATATGATAGATATACATAGAGATGATGTATATTAGATAGATAGATAGATAGATAGATAGATAGATAGATAGATAGATAGATAGATAGAGATAATATACATGATATATGATCGATAGATGATTGATAGATGATAGACAGATGACACAGAGATTATAGAGAGGGGGCGTAGAGCAATAGCAATAGACTTATATACTGCTTCATAGTGCTTTATAGCCCTCTCTGAGTAGTTTACAGAGTCAGCCTATTTGCCCCCCCAACAATCTGGGTCCTCATTTTACCGACCTCGGAAGGAGGGAAGGCCGAGTCAACCTTGAGCCGGTCAGGATCGAACAGGCTGGCAGTCGGCAGAGTCAGCCTGCAATGCTGCATTCTGACCACTGTGCCCCCACGGCTCTTTGTGGTGGCGTCCCTTCAGCGACTTGGCTCTGAGATGGACTTTTTTTTTTTTGTCAGATCAACGCATTAAAGATGACTGTGGAAGATTTAGAAAAGGAACGAGATTTCTACTTCGGGAAACTGAGGAACATCGAGCTGATCTGCCAGGAGAACGAAGGCGAAAGTGATCCGGTCCTCCAGAGAATCGTGGAAATACTTTATGCTACAGATGTAAGTGGGTGTGATCTGGAGGTGGTGCTCCCCGCTTTGGGCTCGGACGTTAACTGATGGGCTGCGCACCCTTCCCCAGGACATTCACCTGCATGAATTGAATGGAATTAAATAACCTTTATGGTCATTTTTTCTGTACACACCGTGGCACACGCTAAAAATGAAATTCCCACGCACTGCTTCCAAAAGAGAAAAAAAGACCCCCCCAAATGTCACCACCCCAAGGATATTAAATAATAAAATAATAAAATAATAACAATAATAGCAACATCCAAAAATGCCAAATTATACGAAAATGATACCAAGACACACATGAACACATATACATACATGCATGTATATATAATCTATCTGTGTGTGTATATATGTATGTGATTAACGACCTGCATAGGCGTAATGGCGGCTTAACTAGGTTTATTGAGAATTACCGAGGAAAATGCTGTATGGAGCTCACAAACCAGCATTTCTGGAGATTGGATCGACATATCTGTTGGATCACCAGAAAGGTGAGCCGTTCCAGACATGCTCTGAAACAAGATTGAGGGGTTACGAAATTCCAACAAAGGTAACCCACCCGATGGAGTGGTTTATAACCTCTCCAGCAGAATGTTGACCCAAGCCCAATTAACCTTACTACAATGTGATGCTTGATGGATGCACATAACTTGGATTTTGTAGCGGCACTGGAGGCCTCATTACACCACGTTACGCTGGGGGAAGAAGTTAAAAGACTCTATTAGACAACGAGTGACTGGACTCCTTATGAATCATAGACGTCACCAGACTCTATCTAAGGGTGAGTTGGAGGCCATGGCCCAACTCAAAGAGGATAGGGATACCCTCATACTGCCAGCCGATAAGGGGAGGGCCACGGTCGTCATGGATAGGGTGCACTATGAACGCAAGGCTTTAGAACTACTCAAAGATACGACTGCTTACAGGATGGTGAAGAAGGACCCCATGGTTACCCTTAAAAATTGGGTTAATAAGGTGCTCAGTGCCCTCAAACATGGTAGGAGAATAGATGACAACACTCTTATGAGATTACGCCCCAGGGATACGGCAGCTGCTAGATTTTACGGGCTGCCCAAGGTCCACAAGGAGGGTGTTCCTCTCAGACCTATTGTCTCATTTAGGAACACCCCAATTTCAGGTTTGGCTAAGTGGCTTAGTTATCGCATTGGCCACCTGGTCAATGACAGCCACACCACTGTCAGGTCTGCAGAGGACTTCCTGGACAGGATTAGGACCCTGAGGATAGAGGATGATGAGGTGATGGTGTCTTTTGACGTCGTCTCCCTCTTCACCTCTATCCCACAGGACCTAGCTGTTAGGACAATTAAGGACCTTTTGGATTGTAAAGGACTAGGACAGCACCAGGACTCCCTCCGCCCTGGCGACCTTGTGGATCTTTTAGGGTTATGCCTGAAAACCTACTTCACATTTCAGGGCACGGTATACGAACAGATAAAGGGCACCCCCATGGGATCCCCGATTTCTAGCATTGTTGCCGAGGCTGTCTTGCAATGGTTAGAGCACATAGTGATGGCCCAGTACCGTCCCAAGTTCTGGGCCCACTATTTGGATGACACTTTTGTCGTCATTAAGAGGAGTCGGAAAACTGACTTTGTGAACACACTTAATTCAGTGTGTGCGGATATACAGTTTACGGAGGAAGAAGAACATCAGGGTAAGCTGGCATTTTTAGATGTCTTGGTCCATCGCCGGCCGGATGGGACCCTGAGCACCAAGGTTTTCCGTAAACCCACACACACCGATAGGATTTTGCATTATCATAGCAACCATCCTGTGGCTCACAAGGTTAGTTGTGTTAGAACACTCTTTAAGAGAGTTGACGCCCATTGCAATACAGCCAGGGCCAGAATGCAAGAAAGGAAACATCTCTTCCACATCTGTAAGCAGAATGGATATCCAGTGAAGTTCATCAAGCGCCTGTTGTGGCTCCGTCTTGTGAGCCCCTCTTATCGGAGGAAGAAGGCTCCGAACATGAAGAAGAGGAGATGGCCAGGCCTCCCTCTCCAGGACCCTCCTCTTTAGCAATGCCTCAGGTGTCTTCCGACGGAGAAGAGATTGACCAGGAGCCGGGTGGTTCTGAGATTGGCCAGGAGCCAGGTGTTTCTGAGATTGGCCAGGAGCCAGGTGTGTCGGATAATGAGGAAGAGAAGTTGTGGCTGGATCCACGCCAGCGTAGAGCGACAAGCGTGCGCAGCAGAAAAAGAGACGTGCCAGAGATTAAGCTGAGTCACTGAACCACACCCCACAGGCTATAAAAGGGTGGTGGTGGCCATTTGGACCTCTGTGACGGACAAAAGCTGAATCTCTGGCAAAGTAGTTTGCTGTGGCTTTAAACTGTGTGTATTGTTTTTGTTTCTGTGTGTTTGGAGTAAAAGGTCTTGGCAGGCAGCTACGGAGCTGCTGCCAAGTTTCTTATCTGAAGTGGTGTCTGGAGAAGTCTTTAACCCTCGGCTGGCTGTTTGGGTGAGTGGGTCGGAACAGGGACAGAACAGCGCCATGGTGCACTACCTAGACCTCCTAGTGATCTACAGACGGGGATTTTACCTTCCCAGACGACACGTGTCACCCTCCCATATGTTAACAACGTCTCAGAGGCCACAGCCAGATTGCTGGCACCTTATAACATTGTGGTAGCACACAAACCTAGCCGGACGTTGCGTTCATGTATTATGAGGCCAAAAGACCCACTCCCCACGTTAGAGAAATCTGGAGTGGTATACATGATTAACTGCAGTAACTGCTCCAGGGCGGGATACAAATCGAATAAATGAATGAATGAATGAATGTGGGTGAGACTTCTAAGAGGGTCATAACTAGAATTCAGGAGCATAAATTGGCCATAAGAAGAGGGGAGCAATATTCCCAAATTCTGACGCATATGGTAGAGTCTGGTCACAGATTTGATTTTGATGGGGTGAAGGTGGTTGCCAGTGATGCTACAAAGAATGGTAGACTGCTTAAAGAAGCCTGGCTCTCGGGTGATGAATCGATCAACCGGCATATTGATCTGCGCCCGGCATATCGAACGCTGAGGTCATGGGAGGCACGCAATAGATCGTCATGGGATAACCAAAATAATAACAACAACCCCACCCCCACACTGGAGAGCGTCAATACCCATGAGAGTAGTGACCAACGATTTAAGACCTCTAGTGCCAAGAGGATTAAAGCACATCCATCACGAGCGGTAGAACCTGTTGACATTGGAGGTCGAGCCAATGCAACGTCAGATACCCTCGTGCGTTGCGCGAGATATTCAGAGGAAGAGACGGAATACACTTGGGTCGAGACACCCCATAACCATCCTCGCAACAGCATCAACTTCACCACCATGAGTACCACCGCGACCGTGGATTTCCATACCTGCCTGGCGGGATCGCAGTCATGCCTGTGTGAAACGGCTGACCCGATAAGATCTAACCTTGTAAACGCACGAGAAGGGAATGATTGCGAGCTCTCCCCGTGGGGAGCTATTACATGCCCTCAAAAAGGGGCGCGGCAGACCAAAGGGGACGAAGGCAGGATTATTGAACTACGACCCGGAGTGAGCCTCACGAAGGGGAATGAAGAGCTCCTTGTAAAAACTACCTCCCATGAAGGTATACGAGGAGGAAATGATCGGGAGCTCCCCTCGCTCAGGGCTGGTGTGTGTTCTCTAAAGGTAACACGGCAGATGGAAGGGGGTGAAGGTACGATCACCAAATCAAGATCCAAACTGTGCCTTATGAAGGGAAAGGAGGAGGGACAACGTATTGACGAGGCACGGAGGTGGCCACCCCTAAATGCGGTTGACATAGATGGAGCCACTTACCGATGCTTTCAGCCTAATCAGCGTTACGAACTGAGGTCTACCAAAAAGGGGAGGACAGATGCCATGAATGTTCACGATAGCAGTAGAATCCGGGGAGTGGAGCTGAAAGGAAAGCTTGACGATGGGAGTGAATGCAGGATGCCTCCGATGGAATCCTGCAATGACTATCGTAATCGTGGCTTGGGAAAGGGACCTATTGGTCATCTCAAAGGAGAGGAGAAGAAAAAACATCAGGATTATGAGGGTTGTGGTTTGAATTGGAAGAAAGACAGGCTCCTCCCTGTTTCACAGCCACGGAGTAACGGGAGGGTTGATGTCCATGGGAACGTAGGCAAAAGCAGTGAGGAGGAGTTGACCATGATGAACACAGTGATTGACCGACCGGGACCTATCACAAGGTCTAGGAGTCGGGCGCAGGCATTGACTGGTGTATAAATGCCTTCTCCCATTGAATTATCTATGCCCTGATGAGGTTGGTAGGAACCAACGAAAGCTAGGTCTCTTTTAGAATCTTTTAGAATCTTTTAAAATTTTTAATGTTTTATTAAAACTTTTAATGATTTTAAATTTCCCTGGTGTTCACCTTTTGTTATTTATTAGTATGGATATACCCAGGGATCACTCATCCATTTTTAGTGTTATTTTTAATATGTATGTGTATGTATGTACGTACGTATGTACAGTGGTGGCCAAAATTGTGGAAACCTTTTGATGGCATTTCTACTGTACACTTTTCCCAAAAGGTTTCCACCATTTTGGCCGCTACTATATACCATGTTTCAGAGAATGCGCAGCTCCCCATATAAATTCTCCCATGCGGAGCGGTTTACTTTTGTTCTATCCCAGCCTATTGTCATCCTTGTTAGAGGCACAAGGACCCAACCCCTGCTGATACAATAGGCTGGAGATTTTAAAACAAAACAAAATCCCTTTTATTTGGGTGACAAACCTGTCAATAAGTCCAAAACACAAACAGCAAAATTCAAGTCCAAAGGAAGGAAATAGTCCACAGGAACACGTTGCAAACAAGATGAACAGACCAGGATTCCAAGAAGCACTTTGCAAACCGTTGCCTTCAGCAACCAGCAACGCCCACACCTCCCCTTTTTATACAGCAGTCCCAGGGCGTTGCCTCTCATTGCCTTCTCCGTTTACTTTGGAGTAGTCGCATAGACTGCTGTTGTTTTTCTCTTGCTAATTGACGACGCCTGGGAGCATCAATGAGCACATCCAGGTGTGAGCCTTCCGAATCTGACTCATGCTCCTCACACAGCTGAGCTTCATCAGAAACACGACTGGAGGGTGCAGGCTCTTCATCAAGCCGTGAGTTCTGTAATTCATCAGAGCCTCCCTCTGACCCTGACGGCCCCTCAAAGGCCTCCTACACTTCCTCCTCAGATTCCTCAGACTCAGCTGTTGGGAACACAGGCTGGCACGGAATCACAACACTATCCCGCACCGCAGGGCCCTTCTCCCGGGTCTGCCGATCCGGATGAGGTCGGGATGGGAATTGGTCATGAAAGGCGGTCACCAAAGCAGGAGCATGAACGGTGGTCGCATCCTCCCAGGTGAACTCCTCCGGTCCGTAACCTTTCCATTCAATCAGATACTGGAAGCGACCTTTCACCCAACGGGAATCCCGAATGCTGGCAACCTCGTACTCGGGAGCACTGTCTCCATCACGTTCTGGTGGGGGAGGTTCGGCTCGACGGAGTGGACACGCCGGTTGCTCAGGGACCAACAGAGAGCGGTGAAAGACCGGATGTACCCGCATGGAACGTGGCAGAGTTAAGCGATAGGCGACCGAATTGATGACAGCCTCGATGGGGAATGGTCCTACATATCGGTGGTCTAATTTCTTGACTGGCCGGGTTGATGGTGGAAAGCCATACCCGGTCTCCCACCGATAGTAGAGGCGTATCCCGCCTCGACCGATCAGCAAACCTTTTGTAGTCAGCCTTGGCCTTCTCCAACTGTCGCTGCACCAATCGATGGATCGCCTGTAACTCTGCCATGTAGTCGTTCGCTGGTGGTCCCGGTGCGTCTAATGGGGAAAGAGGGAAAAACCGAGGGTGATAGCCCA
>NW_015386362.1:398666-401170 GCF_001527695.2 Protobothrops mucrosquamatus | reverse complement strand
CAAACCCGGGGATGAAAGTCCGGTAATAGTTGGCGAACCCAAGAAGTCGCTGGACATCCTTCACACGACGTGGGGGTTGCCAACTCTGCAAAGACTCAACTTTACTCGGCTCCATGGCGATGCCCTCAGGAGAAATACAGTGACCCAAGAACTCTATAGTCGTCTTGTAGAACTGACACTTCTCTAATTTAGCATACAGGCGATGCTCTTGGAGCCGCTGCAGGACCTGACAAAGATGCTGATGATGCACCTCTCGCGATGGGGATGTTGTGGCTCCGTCTTGTGAGCCCCTCTTATCGGAGGAAGACGGCTCCGAACATGAAGGAGAGGAGATGGCCAGGCCTCCCTCTCCAGGACCCTCCTCTTTGGCAAGGCCTCAGGTGTCTCCCGACGGAGAAGAGATTGACCAGGAGCCAGGTGGTTCTGAGACTGGCCAGGAGCCAAGTGTTTCTGAGATTGGCCAGGAGCCAGGTGTTTCAGATAGTGAGGAAGAGAAGTTGTGGCTGGATCCACGCCAGCGTAGGAGCGACAAGCGTGCACAGCAGAAAAGGAGACGTGCCAGAGATTAAGCTGAGTCACTGGACCACACCCCACAGGCTATAAAAGGGAGGTGGTGGCCATTTGGACCTCTGTGACGGACAAAAGCTGAATCTTTGGCGAAGTAGTTTGCTGTGGCTTTAAACTGTGTATTGTTTTTTGTTTCTGTGTGCTTGGAGTAAAAGGTCTTGGCAGGCAGCTACGGAGCTGCTGCCAAGTTTCTTATTGGTGAAGTGGTGTCTGGAGAAGTCTTTAACCTTCGGCTGGCTGTTTGGGTGTGTGGGTCGGACGGGGACAGAACAGGGGAATAGATCAGGATGTCGTCCAGGTATATCACAACGAACTGATCTAATAAGTCCCGGAAAATATCGTTCATAAAGTGCTGGAACATGGCAGGGGCGTTAGTCAGGCCAAATGGCATCACCGTGTACTCGAAGTGCCCGTACCGAGTACCAAACGCCATCTTCCACTTATCACCCGACCGAACTCTGACAAGGTTATAAGCTCCACGCGAGTCCAATTTTGTGAAGATCTTTGCCTCATGGAGCTGGTCCAAGAGTTCGGGGATGAGGGGCAGCGGGTATCGGTTGCGCACCGTGATGGCATTCAATTTCCGATAATCACAGCACAGCCACAATTCACCGGACTTCTTCTTGACAAAGAGTACGGGTGCGGACACTGGCGAGGACGAGGGCCGAATAAAACCCCGGGCCAAATTCTTGTCCAAAAAGTCCCGCAACACGGCCAACTCGGGGTCCGACATGGAATACAAACGTCCCACTGGGAGAGGCGCGTCAGGGACTAAGTCAATGGGGCAGTCATAGGGCCTGTGTGGGGGCAATTGATCCGCCTCCGTCTAGCTGAACAGAGCATAATCCGCCAATTCAGAGGGTAAGGAGACCCCCATGGGCCCCTCTACCTGACCGGCACAGATGTGGCGGGTGTGGTCCACGCACTGCAAGCTTGGAAAGGTGACCAAGTTCTGTGACCAATAAATCTGTGGGTCATGCGCTCGAAGCCACGCCATTCCCAAGACGACAGGGAAATGCAGGTCTGAGGTGATATAAAACTGGATGGCCTCATGTGTACTGATGGCCATACATAACGGTTGCGTGGCAGCCTTAATTGGCCCAGACCGAAGCACTCGACCATCAATGGTCTCCACTAACATTGGTGGATCCACGGGGCATTGGGGAGTCGCCCATTGAGCCACGAATGCTGCGTCTATAAAGTTCGTAGTGGCCCCAGAGTCAATCAACGTATGGACAGGAATCCCCTTGGGCAACTTAGGAAGAATCAGGCGCGCCTCCAAGATCAAATGTTTTTGGGGTCCATGGGCAGCATCAGAAGGGTGTGGCTCGGAGGTGCGGGATGCCTGACCCAAAAGGCCTTTCAGGTCGGGCGTGGGCCGTTTCCCGATAGGGGAGCTGATGGCAGTCTCGGGACAAGCTCTGTCACAGACGCCCCTCGTCGCTTCTTGGGGCAGAAAGTGGCCAAATGCCCAGGGTCCCCACAGTAAAAACACAACCCTCCTGAACGTCGTCTGTTCATCTCTGCCACCGATAGACGAGGTCTGGCAGCACCTAACTCCATTGGCTTCTCCCTCTGGACCGGGGTTGCACTCACAACGGGGGCCGTACGGGTCTCTGGGATGGCACGGCGACTCCTTCGCTGCTGCAGCCGGGTGTCGATCCGCAGACAGAGATGAATGAGCCCAGTAAGGTCCGGGGGAATATCAACACGGGCCAGCTCATCCAGCATCTCCTCTGACAACCCATCCTGGAAAGCGTCCACGAGCGCAGCCTCATTCCAGGCTGAATCCTGGCTAAGCAGCCGAAATTCGCTGATATAGCCCTGCAGGGGGTGTTGGCCTTGCCTCAGAGCCTTCAAACGCCGGGTAGCTGTCTGGGTCTTGATGGGGTCTTCATACATTAACCGCATGTGCTCACAAAACCCCACAAAGTTGT
>NW_015386362.1:387439-398015 GCF_001527695.2 Protobothrops mucrosquamatus | reverse complement strand
ATTATTCATTAGACGTGAACCTCAGTCAACTGAACATTCAAATTGGCTGGCGCTGATGGTTGACACGGATGGCTGCCAGCATCCTAGGTGTCAACCAGGTACCTCTTTAAAATATAAGATGTTCCGAGTAGCGCAGTTTTTTGTAGCATTGCTGGAGTTATTGCAGGAAGCTGCAGTTTCTTGATGTGTTTTTGCAAAGCATTATTATTATTATTATTATTATTATTATTACTACTACTACTACTACTACTACTACTACTACTACTACTACTACTACTATTATTATTATTATTATTATTATTATTATTATTATTATTATTATTATTATTATTATTATTATTATTATGGCACAGTCAGCCAGATGTTCAGACTGGATTTGGCCTTTTTGTCTACCTATCGAGTCCTTCCCAAGGACCTGGGATAGGCAGATGTGGATGTTTGATGGGATTACAGATACCGTCACAGGATGGAAGCAGTTCCTAGTAAGGCCGCCTTTTGCAATTGACTAATGGAGAATTTGTCAATGCCGATGATGGTGTCCAAGTGGTGCTCCAGCTGTTTTGGGATTGCACCCAAGGCGCCTATTACTATTGGTACCACCCTTGCTTGCCTTTGCCACAGTCTTTCTACTTCTATTTGTAGGTCTTTGTATTTTGTGATCTTCTCCAGTTCTTTCTCGTCTATTCTGCTGTCTATTGTTGTTGTTGTTGTTATTATCATTATCATCATTATCATTATTTCCTGATTTCTGACTCTCATTTAGGAAGGCTTTGTGATACCCGATGAAGGAGCCCCTCCGGAGGACCAAGAGGAGTATTAACAACTTTAACCAGCCGAGCAGCAGCAGCAGCAGCAGCAGCCTCAGAAGTCAGAAATCTTTGCCCCCCCCCCCAATCATGTGTTTATCTGTAAAATACTCCATTTTATTCTTACAGGACTTAACTGGTTTCTTTTCAAAAGTTAAAAAAACAAAACAAAAAAACAAAAACACACACACAAAGAATTAAGTACTTCTCCAAGTGCACTTTGCGTAAGTTTTACTACTTTCCACCCCACCCTCACTGACGGGTTGTTATTATTTTTATTATTATTATTATTTCCCCCCCCCCCTTCTCGCTTTTCATATCGGAACGGTGTTATCCACATCAGTGGTGGAAGGCTTTGGCCTTTCTGTCGGGCCCTAAAATTGAGAGAGGATTTGCGGCGCGGTGTGTTTGTGGTGGAGTGTGGGGAAGAGGGCGGGTGAAGCAGGAGAGGCTCCCTAAGGATTTTTTTTGGGGGGGGGTGTCTTTTCGGCAGGGGGTTCGTCGTGTAGGGAGAGGAGGGGGGGCTGAAGTGGTGCGTCCTGGCGACCGTTCCCAGGAAAGCGACGGAGGAGAGTCGAGGTGCTCAAAAAAGAGAAGTAGAGCTTAGGAAAGGATTGTTTGGGCTGCTCGTGGGAGTTGGGGAGTTGTGTGGAAGTGGGCCAGCATGGCTGAGGGCGTCGTAGGAGAATGGACTTTGTAGTAGGCTCCGGTTGCAAAAAAAAAAAAAAAGCTGAAGCAGGTGCCCGAAACCCCTCTTGTCTTCTTGTGGCCCAACGCAATAAGAGCTTTGGGCCACAAGAATAGAAGTCTCTGTTCTGGGCCGCTTTGAAGACGGGTGGACTTCAACTCCCAGAATTCCCCAGCTGGGGAATTCTGGGAGTTGAAGTCCACCCGTCTTCAAAGTGGCCGAAGTTGGACACTTCTGAGTAAGATCCTCACTCCTCGCCCGAATCTTCTTTCTCCCCCCCCTCACCCCAGCCCCTGCTGCTCCACCTCTGCTCCACTCGAGACGGGGGTCCCTCTCTTCCTCTCTGCCTCCCCCCACTCCCTCTGCTTCCAAAGCCACTGCCCAAAGTGAAAAAAAAACCACAACAACACACTTGTTGTTTTGGATAGCAGCTGCCATCCTCTCTCACCGAGCTAGGATAGTAAAACGGGGAGTCTGCGCCTGAAGGATTGGAGAGGGCACACCTGGGTGTAACGCTCCGCTCTCGCTGGACAGGACTGGCGAGTTAGTTTGCAGCCCGCGCCAAGAACTGCCTGGGTGGGCGCGCAATGCCTCCGTTGCAGCCCTCCCCCCTCTGAGTTACCTGCGCAGGTGCCGCAGAGAAAAAAGAGAGAAAAAATGGCGCATTAAATAGGTGATCTGATATAAGAGTGCTCCGGTGAATTTTGATTATTGCAGTATTCTTTGCTTGATCCTCTCTCCCCCCCCTCCCCTCTTGTGCAGAGCAAGCCTCCTCCTCCTCCTCCTCCTCCTCCTCTCCCCAATGGCTGCTCCTTGGGGGAGGGGGATTTGGGAGGTTTCGGACCTCCCACCCCGTCCCCCACCCCGTTCCCCCTCGCCACAGCAAAGACTAAGCTTCCGGCTTGGTGCGTTCCTTTCGTCCGTTTGCTTCCGGTGATTGTGTGTCTCGAATTTGTGTGTAGAAAAAGAAAAGAGTTAACGGTAACTTGTTGTGTAGTGCATGATTTCCTTAATGACCGTTCAGCGGGAGACCCACGTTTTGACGAATGCCAAAAAGAAAAAAAGAAAAAGGAAAAAAAAAAAAACGAAAGAAGGGAAAGACAGAAAGACAGACAGAAAGAAAAAGAAAGCCATTATTTAAAACATCAGAGGGTGCTAGTTCTCTTGTGGCCTTCTAAGACACGTTTTGCCCTAAACGATATTCAATCCAGAGCTCCTTTTGACAGGGTTTTTTTCTACTTTTAAACAGTTTCTAAATAAAGTTCTGTTATTTCAAGAACGTGGTGTCGTCTAGAGTATCGTGTTCGTGCAAGGGGTGTTTTCGTTTTCCCCCTCAAGGTCTTTTCCGTTGACCCTCAAAGTTCTCTGCTCTTTTTTGTTCACATCGTCTTTGGTCCGCGGTGGTTCACAGCGCCTGGGTGTAGCTAGCGTCGGTCTCTGGACCAGCATCTTCGGGGTGAATTCAAAGCCACGTCGGCCTGCTCTTAAAGGCACCAGGCTAGAAAGTGGGAGGCGGTGAGTTCTAGTCCTGCCTTCGGCACAAAAGCCAGCTGGTGGAGGCAGGGCCAAACCCCAGGAAACTGGGAGTTCTAGTTCTGCCTTAGGCGAGGAAGGCGGCTGGGTGATTTTGGGGCCAGTCACCAGGAGACGGTGAATTCTAATCCCGCCTTCAGCCTGAAAGACAGCTGGGTGACTTTGGGCCAATTGCTAGGAGGCTGGGAGTTCTAGTCCTGCCTTAGGCCCAAAAGCTGGCCAGACGACTTTGGGACAATTACCAGGAGACTGGGAGTCCTAGTCCCACCTTAGGCACAAAAGCCAGCAGGTGGAGACTGGGAGTTCTAGTCCTGCCTTAAGCAATAAAAGCTGACTGGGTGACTTTGGGCAATCACTAGGAGACGGTGAGTTCTACTTCCGCCTTAGGCATGAAAGCCAGCTGGTTGACTTGGGCCAATCACCAGGAGACGGTGAGTTCTAGTTCCGCCTTAGGCATGAAAGCCAGCTGGTTGACTTGGGCCAATCACCAGGAGTTGGTGAGTTCTAGTCCTGCCTTAGGCACAAAAGCCAGTTGATGGAGACTGGAAGTTCTAGTCCTGCCTTAGGCACAAAAGCCAGTTGGTGGAGACTGGGAGTTTTAGTCCTGCCTTAGGCACAAAAGCCAGTTGGTTGGTGGAGACGGTGAGTTCTAGTCCTGCCTTAGGCACAAAAGCCAGCAGGACTAGACTGGGAGTTCTAGTCCTGCCTTAGCAATAAAAGCTGACTGGGTGACTTTGGGTCAATCACCAGGAGATGGTAAGTTCTAGTTCCACCTTAGGCATGAAAGCCAGCTGGTTGACTTGGGCCAATCACCAGGAGACTGGGAGTTCTAGTCCTGCCAGGCACAAAAGCCAGTTGATGGAGACTGGGAGTTCTAGTCCTGCCTTAGGCACAAAAGCCAGTTGGTGGAGACGGTGAGTTCTAGTCCTGCCTTAGGCACAAAAGCCAGTTGATGGAGACTGGGAGTTCTAGTCCTGCCTTAGGCACAAAAGCCAGTTGATGGAGACTGGGGAGTTCTAGTCCTGCCTTAGCAATAAAAGCTGGCTGGATGACTTTGGGCTAATCACCAGGAAACGGTGCGTTCTAGTCCCGCCTTAGGCCCAAAAGCTGGCTGGGTGACTTTGGGCCAATCACCAGGAGAGGGTGAGTTCTAGTTCCGCCTTGGGTACGGCTGGGTGACCTGGCTGAGTGAGCTCACGATGCTCCAGGGAAGAGGAGATCTTGGTTTTCACAACACTCCTGCGTGGCCTAGTCTGGGAATGAAAGCAATTTTTGACCAACCCATCAATAGACTCTTCCATCTTCTACCTTCGCCTGCATCGATAGAAGAAAATGGATAAAAAGCCAACGTTGGTCTTGATTAAGAAACAATACACCCGTTTCAACTCAGGGCAAGATGGATTGTAGAGACCGTCTTGAGGACAGGCGCCAAGTGTTCTAATCCGTGTTTTGTATGCCTGATTAGACACGTCAACATTCGTAACGACTGCAATGTACAAATAGATCAAGCAGAAGTAGTCCTCGACTTAATGACCGCAGCTGGGACTCGAATTTATATTGCTAAGCGAGACGGTTAAGTGAATCACACCTGATTTTACGGTGGTTTCTTTTTTGCTGTGGTTGTTAAACAAATCACTGCAGTTGTTAAACCAATCGCAGGGCCATTAAGGTGGTGAGGTTCGTGGGAGAAGACCCGCAGGTGAAGGTGGTAGGACCGGGTCATGGTGGGTTAGTGGACAAAATAACTGCTCTACAAAGTAAGACACAATGACGTAAGGCTTGATGCTCTGAGATGAGATCACCAGGGTGTTGGTGTTGGTTACTCCTCCCATGGTCCTAATGAAAGAAGGGTATGATGGTTCTACATCTATGGAGATTCTCCATCCAGGTCATGTTTTTTTTTTCAGGAAGCAACTGGACTTTCTTGTTTTCCTTTGAAGATGTTTCGCTTCTCATCTAAGAAGCTTCCTCAGGTTCTGACTGGATGGTGGGGAACGGAAGGACACAGAAAACCGCTAAATCAGAGGTCTCCAATCCTTCTCGGTTGGCAGACCGGAGGGAAAGGGAGAAGGAAGCATTTTACGCGTACATGCGTGCACACACACAAATGGGGCTGCGAGCACATGTGATGCAAATGGGGCGGTGCTAGTGCCCACATGACACTCACTAGCACTGCCCTGTTTTTGCCGCGCACCGCCCCGTTTGCCTAGCAGCGACACTAGTGCGAGTAAGGGTGACTGCATGCACAGATTATGCGTGCACCGGCCAGCCTGTCCCGTGGCCCGTTGGCCAGCAGGTCGTGGTCCAGTAATGGGCCACAGCCCACAAGTTGGGGACCCCTACTCTAAATGGCCTGAACGACTCTCTAAAAGAAGGCAAATGACCAGCAGTCTGTAAGGAGTATAAATCCTTCCATTCCCCACCATTCAGTCAGAACCCGAAGAAGCTTCTGGGATGAGAAGCGAAACATCTTCAGAGAGAAAAACAAGAAAGTCCAGTTGCCTGGTGAGGAATGGAAGGATTTATATTCTTGGTAGTCATCTGGTTGTTAGTACTCTTTCTGAGAGTCGTTGGGGCCACTTGGGCTTTATTTGTTTATCCTGTATCCAAGTGGCCTCAACGATTCTCAGGAAGAGTACTAACGAGCAGATGACTACAAAGCATATAAATCCTTCCATTCCCCACCATCCGGTCAGAAGTGAAGAAGCTTCTTGGATGGGAAG
Organism: Protobothrops mucrosquamatus; assembly: GCF_001527695.2. Taxonomy (NCBI): domain Eukaryota; kingdom Metazoa; phylum Chordata; class Lepidosauria; order Squamata; family Viperidae; genus Protobothrops; species Protobothrops mucrosquamatus. The sequence goes on along the minus strand of NW_015386362.1, from coordinate 392,265 downwards.
CGAAACGAAACACGAAAGTCCAGTTGCCTTCGTGAAAAAGCACCTTTGGGATGGTCCTACATGTTTCTTCTCTCTTCTCCAGAATTATGTACGTTCAATCCAACAGCAGTTGCAGAAGCTGCCCACCCCATACGAAGAGAAAGGATTGGGGGGTGTGTGTCTAGAGGTGGCAAATCACTTCATGCCTCTGTTGTAATTCCGTGCCATCCTGTGCTCCTGGCAGCTGAGTCTGGGGAATCAGAGGAGGAGGAGGAGGAGGAGGAGGGGCCTGGAGAGCCATCAGAGTCGGATGAAGGCTCTGATGAGCTGCAGGACTTATAAACTAATGAAGAGGCTGGTCCTTCCACTCGTGATCAAGCTGAGAGCCAGCCCTTCTGGGAAGCTTGAGTCGGACTCGGAGGAAGCACAGCTGGAAGACCTCAAGAGACTCTCATAAACGTAGATAGGTCACATGAGTAGGACAGAGGGAGACAATGGGGCGACTCCAGGGGAAGAGGAGAAAGCAGTGAGAAGCCCCACCTTAGGGGCTGCATAACAAAAAGGGAATGTGTGGGCAGGGCTGGTTGCTGGAGTCAATTGTTTGCAAAGAACTTCAGTGTCAAGAGATCATGGTCTGTCTATTTTGCCTGTGAGTTATTTCCTGTTTGACTGGTCCTCCGTTTTGCTTTTGGACAAGGTCTCCATTGGAAAAGTGTTCTGTTGCTTTTGTTTTTCTGGGACAATTATCAGGTCTGTAACTCAAATAAAAAGGGTTTATTTTCCAATCTACTGTTAAAAGAGGGGTTGTCTTTGTGCAGTAACAAGGACGTACGTAGGCTGGGACAGAACAGCCTCCATGTTTTGAGGAACCTTTCCGTACATTCTGCAAAGGTCTAAGAACTATCTCATCCTGGGCGAGCATTGGTACGACTGACGGACCTGGGCTATGGATCCTTGGCTGGCTTGCCACGTAGGGTTTTGTGGATGGGTGCGTTGTAAGCTGCCTTCAGCCTTTGTAGCCTTTGGGTTCCGGTAGTCCCAACGGTGGGTCCCTCAAGGACGAAAAGACGATCACTGTCCCCAAAGAGGTAGAACGATGACCTGAGTGAAAGACTCCCACCGCGACTAGAAAACTTGTGTACGTCAGGGCAACACCAGGAGCTCCAGATGTTCTGGGAAGTGAGATCAGCGTTCCAAAGTTTGACATCACAGTTGAGTTTGTGGGGAGCCAAAGAAGTGGAGAAAGTTCAGGTTGGACCTCCTGAATCGGTGCCTGAACATGCAACAGGAGTCCTACCATCGAACGACAACCTCCTCCATTGGGAGGAGCCCCAACACTTTCTTCAGTTGGGGGAATGACTCTCAAATTAGCACTCCAGGAAAGCTGAGTCTCCATCCCTCCGTCACATGGTAAGTGGTGCTCTCTGGGGTCCTTCTACCAGGAGCAGATGACCTCTCTCCACTTGCATCCATGACTGATGTTAAGTTCATTCCTGGTGCCAAGTGACCCATTTCTTTAATCACGGCTTCTTCAGCAACTTGCAATTGGCTTAACACCACCACCACATGGTTGGCAACCACAACAGCTGAATAGAATAGAGCTGGAAGGGACCTTGGAAGTCTTCTAGTCCACCCCCCTGCTCAAGCAGGAGGTCCTACACTATCTCAGTCAGATAATTGTCCAGTTTCTTTTTAAAAACTTCCAGTGATGGAGCGCCCACGATTTCCGGAGGCAACTTCTGTTCCACTGGTTGATTGTCCTCACTGTTAGGAAGTTTCTCCTTAATTCCAGGTTGCTTCTCTCCTTGATCAGTTTCCAACCATTGTTTCTCGTCCTTCCTTCTGGTGCCTTGGAGAAGAACGTGACCCCCTCTGCCTTGTGGCAGCCCCTCAAGATACTGGAACGCTGCTATCATGTCTCCCCTATTTCTTCTTTTCTTTAGACTAGCCAAACCCAAGTCCTGTAGCCGTTCTTCGTACGTTTTGGTCTCCAGGTCTTTGGTCATCTTAGTTGCTCTTCTCTGGATTTTTCCCAGTCTCTCAACATCTTAAATGATTTTGGACTTTGTGACGTGAACAATGATTAGGGGACTGAAGGCTAAAACATATGAAGAACGGTTGCAGGAATTGGGCATGTCTAGTTTAATGAAAAGAAGGACTACGGGGTGACATGATAGCGGTCTTCCAATGTTTGAGGGGCTATCACAGAGAAGAGGGGATCAAAGCTATTCTCCAAAGCACCTGAAGGCAGGACAAGAAGCAACAGATGGAAACTCATCAAGGAGAGAAGCAACCTGGAACTAAGGAGAAACTTCCTGACAGTGTGGACAATTAACCAGTGGAACAACTTGCCACCAGAAGTTGTGGGTGCTCCAACACTGGAAGTTTTTAAGAGGAAATTGGACAACCACTTGTCTGCAATGGTATAGGGTTTCCTGCTTGAGCAGGAGGTTGGACTAGAAGACTTCCAAGGTGCCTTCCAACTCTGTTATTCTGTTTATTCTGAATGGATTCTCTGCTTATATTCACACAATATGTTTGGTGAAAGGCAGAAATGAGGTTTGGATAGCTTAGCCGTTCAAGATGTTGTGGGCATTCAACCATGATTATGCAACCATGTTTCTCAATTTTAGCAACTTGAAGATATGTGGATTTCAATTCCCAGAATTCCCAGCCATCCACATATCTCAAAGGTTGAGAAACTGCTCTGGATTGAGAGTTACATATATGTACTCAGCCGCATCTAAGGATTCTCAGGGTTGATCATGACTGGTTGGTGGACCTTCAAAAAGATCTGGAAGGGAAGTCCACTTTATGGTACCCATGGACAAAGAAAGCCTTCAAGAAGTGAGGATGAACAGTTGGTATCTTGAGGGGTCCTTGATGCTCTCTGAGCTTGGTTGCTTTCTTGCAGACATTTCGTGACCCAAACTAGGTAGCATCATCAGTGCTAGTCACTAGAGCTAACACTAACGCTGATGATGTTGTCTAGTTGGGTCATGAAACGTCTGCAAGGAAACAGCTAAGCTCAGAGAGCACCAAGGTCTCACAGTCCTCATCTCTGCAAGCCCCACTCCCTTCTGATGACGTTTCCTAGTTGGATCATAAAACATCTGCAATAAAACAGCCAAGTTCAGAAAGCACCAGGAACCCCATAATCCTCCTCCTCTTCTTCCTCCTCCTCTGCAAACAACATTGCTTTCTAGCACTGATGATGTTGCATGGTTGGGTCATGAAACATCGGCAAGAAAACCACCCAGCTCAGAGGGCACTAAGGACCCCACAATCCTCCTCCTCCTCCTCCTCCTCCTCCTCCTCCTTCTCCTTCTCCTTCTCCTTCTCCTTCTCCTTCTCCTCCTCCTCCTCATTATCATTATCATTATCATCTCTGCAAAACCCACTTCCTTCTAGCACTGATGATGTTCCCTAGTTGGGTCATGAAACGTCTGCAAGAAAACAAGGCAAACTCAGGGAGCAGCAAAGACCCCACAATCTTTCTTCTTCTCCTCCTCCTCCTCCTCCTCCTCCTCCTCCTCCTCCTCCTCCTCCTCCCTGCGAACACCATTCCCTTCTAGCGCTGCCGAGGTCACGTAGTTGGATCCTGAAACATCTGCAAGCAAACCACCAATCTTAGAGAGGACCAAGGACCCCACAGTCCTCCTCCTCCACCACCACCACCCCTCTACAAGCCTCTCTCCCTACTAGACTGATGCTTTTAGCTAGCCCAGCCATGAAGTGCCTGCAAGAAAACCAGCCAACCTCAGAGTTCAACCCTGAGTTATGAATCTCTTCTTTTTTCCAACCCTTCACCTGGACGGTTCAGTGGGGAGGGCGGGCTCTGCTGACCACAGGCCAGCATTTACGGTCTTGGAGTTGATGTCAGCTTGCCTCTCTATTTTTAGGGGAGGTGCGGATTCCGAGGGAGACTTGGGTTTCAAACAGGTAGCAACAGCTCCACACCCTGCAGTAAGTATCTGCGTAACCCCTGTGGTCCACGCATGTCGGTGGGAGCTCTTGGGAAAGGGCTGCAGTGCAGTTCATTTCGATTGTTCCAAGTTGCGACAGCACTGAACAAAAGTGACTCATGCATGGCTGTTTTTCGCACTTACGACCGCTGCAGCATCCCCCCCTGGCCCCGTGATAAAAAATTCCGACTCTTGGCAACTGACTCGGATTTATGACGGTTGCAGTACCCCAGGGGGGAGGGACCATGTGATCCACTTTTGCGACCTTCTGACAAGCTTAGTCCAGATTCATTTTTTTTATTAATTTTTTTATTTTTTATTTTTCCAAACTCTCCCCCATACATATACCGTGATATTTATCAGATGGTGAACATACATTCTTTTTACATTCTTATATATAAGATACTTTTAATAAAATGAAATAAATACATACAGATGACTTTTGGTGTTGCTCGCCCGTTTCCCCTTTCACTGTATCCGCACTCCTTCTTCTCTACCTTCTTTCTCCCTTTCTTCTCTTTCTTCCCTCTTCTTCCTCTCCTCTCCTCTTTCCTTCACCACTCTCCTCCCCTTTCTCCCCACTTCTCCTGTTCTCCTCCAACCTTCCTACTTCCTTCCCCCCTCCTTTACTCTTTCCTCTCTCCTCTCCTTTCTTCCCTCTTCAGAAACAATTCAGGGGTAACGTCCGAGCAATTCCTCTCTCCAAATTTCCCTATCTGTATTATATACAATAAGATTAATTTTCTCTTACATTAATACTTCTATTTATCTAACCTTCTCGGTTAGATTCATTTAACCCGGTGGCCAACTTAACCACCGCAGCGATTCGCTTAACAACGGAGGCAGGGAAGGTCGTCAAAGGGGGCGAAGCTCAGTTAACGA
>NW_015386362.1:384155-387339 GCF_001527695.2 Protobothrops mucrosquamatus | reverse complement strand
AGAGACTGGGGTTTGTTATCTGTTTATACATAAGTGGCTTCCCCCGCCAGTGTCTTTTTTTTAAATCTCTCTCTCTCTCTCTTTGGCAGAGGTTTCATTTCAAGCAGCTACAGAAGGTCTTGAGGATGCTTTTGGAGATATACAAGCACACCCCCTCTGTGGAATGAGGAGGTTAGCAGAGGGGAAGCAACTGCCCCTGCTCCCATCCCTCCAGTGTGTTTGTGAAATATTTTTCATTGCCTGCCTTTTCACAATGGAAATCTCCTTTCTTTCCTGAATTGGCTCGGCCGCCAGGGGGCGCTGTGGATGGAACCTGCCAAACAACAAGGCAATTCAGAGCAGCAGCATCTTTACTTCGTGTGTGTGTGTGTGTACATATTGTTTGATGCACAGCTCAGGCGCTGCTTTGCGTCAGTGGAACCTGTGAACCTTGTCCTTGTGGCTGACGGCTTTGGTGTGGTGTGTGAGTCCTGTCAAATGTGGCTTCTTCTATCCATCGAGAGTAAAGGAATCACGAATGAGCATCTCCTCTGCATAAAAGCACTCTGGAAAGACAGTGCTTAATTGTTCTTATTTTCTCTCTCTCTCCCCCCCCCATTAGTATTTTTAGCCTTGAGAGTTTACTCCTGTGAAGCCCAGAAGCTGTGGCTAATGATTAACTAATTATAAATTTCAGGGGAAATGACTCTGTTCCTTGGAATTATCAGGAAATGTATTCTGGGAAGCCTAGTATATGAAATTGACAGACGGGGGGGGGGGGAATTGCAGGCGCTCCCTTTGACGATCTGAGCTGGTGCATGAGAAGACTCAGCTGCAGAAAAGTAAAATTCCAGATGAATACATGGCAGTCTTGACTTAGGACCACGATTGAACCCAGAGAGAGAGAGAGAGAGAGAGAGAGAGAGAGAGAGAGAGAGAGAGAGAGACAGACAGACAGACAGACAGACAGACAGACAGACAGACAGACAGACAGACAGACACAGAGAGAGACACAGAGAGAGAGAGAGAGACAGAGAGACACAGAGACACAGAGAGAGAGAGAGAGAGACAGAGAGAGAGAGAGACAGAGAGAGAGACACAGAGACAGAGAGACACAGAGAGAGACACAGAAGAGACAGAGAGACAGAGACACAGAGACAGAGACACAGAGAGAGAGAGACACACACACAGAGAGAGAGAGAGAGAGAGAGAGAGAGAGAGAGAGAGAGAGAGAGAGAGAATTCCTCCTATCCAATCTCCTTTTCCTACCAACATCAAGATACCTCGAAGAAGCACCAAGGACCATCCTGATGCAGAAGCCCTCGCTACCTGTCAACTGGTAAAGTGATCTCTTGCCCCTTAGGCTGTGATAATATAGAATAGGTTAAGAACGTGGGAGCCTAACTTCCCACTGACAGGAAGAAAGTTCGAAGATAACGTTAGAAAGTCTTACTGCACAGAAAGAGACACTTGGAACCAACTTCCAGCCGAGCTAGTGGGCCAATCATCAGAAACTGAGTTTAAAGATGCCTGGGATAAACATACAGTATGTCCGTCAGCCGACAAAAAAATTTTTTAAAAAAAAGAAAAGAAAAATAAATTGTAATTAAGCATTAAAAATAATGAATAAATGAAAAAGAAAAAGAAAAACAAACAAAAAAGCCTCAAAGGGCAGACTCAATGGACCCTGGGTCTTTTTCTGCCATTGGTTTTCTGCCTTTCTCTCAAAGAACAGCTAGCCAACTTGATCGCCTCTATATTGGTTTTTTCCTCCAATAATCAGTCGTTGTTCAGTTCAGCAAAGGTCCCATGAAAACTGACCACAATAAAATGCGACTCCAGCTGCTGTTTCCTCCGTTTCTCACGCAACACTGAACATCAACAGCTGTCTAGGGACATCCGGTTGCATCACTGAGTTTTCAGAAGACCTTTGCTCCAGTCTTGTTTAAGGACATTGCCCTGTCTTTCTAGTTCTCGTCTTGGAACCCAAGTTCCAAATCCAGATGAGTTTCCTGGTAAATCATTGAATGCATGCTCAAAGGACCAGAAGAAGTGGCCTGAAGAAGCTTCATGGATGAGAAGCAAAACATCTTCCAAAAAAAAACAACAACCTCAAAAAAGTCCAAGCTCTGGGCTTCAGCTTCAGAGCTGAAGAAGCTTCTTGGATGAGAAGTGAAAGGTCTTCAAAGAAAAAACCAGCTGCCTCTTGAGAAATCATGGCTGTGGAATTCTGGGAGTTGAAGTCCACATGCCTTAAAATGGTCAAGGCTGAGAAACACTTGAGTCTAAGGCAGTATTTCTCAGCCTTGACCATTTTAAGGCATGTGGACTTCAACTCCCAGAATTCCACAGCCAACATTGCTGGCTGTGGAATTCTGGGAGTTGAAGTCCACATGCCTTAAAATGGTCAAGGCTGAGAAACACTGTTTTAAGCTATTATCTTCTTTTTCCCAAGGACAACAATGTACTCACCTTGCCGGCAGGTGGAGCCAAGGAGCAGCTCCTAAAGCTTCTGAGCAGCGCGACTCGAGTCGCCTGGACGCACCAAACCCGATCTCGGTTTGCTCGGGGTTTGCACGTGTTTGCAAGTATCCCCTCATCCACCCACCCACCGGGGCTTCCAGCTCTTGAGTCAACCTGATTTCCTACCGTTAAGTAAACCCAAAGGAGAAAGACGGCCAGATGGGGTCTAGTATCCTAGTCTCTCCTGCTTGAGCAGGGGGCTGGACTAGAAGACCTCCAAGGTCCCTCCCACCTCTATTCTGAGTCATGGTGGCTTAGGGAGACGGGCCTTCTCACCTGGGGAAGCTGCTACCTGGGGCTCGCCAAGCTGGGGTGTCTTGTGAACGGGGTGGGGGTCGGGGGGGCCTCAATGACGCCCACCAACTTCCCAGCAATTCCCAGCGCTTGGCAAGAGGGGAGGGGGGCGGCTTTTCTTCTCGCGGGGCCGAGGAGTGGGTGGGTGAGTAATTGGCTGAGTGGGTGAGTAATTGGGTGGGTGGGATCCCTCGTCTCCCAAGAGGGCGTTCGAGCAACCTCTCGCCAGGCGGCGGCTTAAGCGCCTGGAGGAGCGCAAAGGTCGGTCGTTGCGGCGGGCTCCTTCCTTCCTTCCTTCTTCCCTCCCTCCCTCCTTCCCTCCTTCTTCCCTCCCTCCCTTCTTCCTTCTTTCCTTCCTTCCTTCTTCCCTCCCTCCCTCCCTTCCTCC
>NW_015386362.1:360377-383405 GCF_001527695.2 Protobothrops mucrosquamatus | reverse complement strand
TCTTCCCTCCCTCCCTCCCTCCCTCCCTCCCTCCCTTCCTTCCTTCCTTCCTTCCTTCCTTCCTTCCTTCCTTCTTCCCTCTTCCCTCCCTTCCCTTCCCTTCCCTTCCTTCCTTCTTTTCTTGGCTCCGCTCCGAAGCAGGGCAAGAGAGTAATCTTTGCCCGGAGGTTGGCTCAAGACGCGGAAGCAAGCCGGCTCCAAACGGGAAGAAGGGACCTGCGGGGCGGGTGCTCCGGATTAGCTCCAGCTGCTGGGGGCTGGGGGGGCGGTTGCGGCTGGCCGAGGGGCTCCAGACAAGGGTGGAAGCCGAGGTAAGGAGACCACCGGACCGGAGTAAGAGCCGCCTTGCCGCTCACCTGCAGAAAGGCGGAACGCCCGCCATCCCCGGCTCAGGAGCGCGCAGGGCCCCCGGTGCGCGCGTTCTTGGCGCGCTCCTGCTTTACGATCCAGAAACTCCGAAAAAGGGGAAAAGGAGGGCGCGATCCCACCCAGCAGGGAGGAGGGAAAACTTTTTTGGGGGCGGGGGGAGGCAAGAAGGAATTGCAATTCGGATCAGCCGGAGGTGAGTTCAGAAGAAGGTTGAGCCCAGGTAGGTCGCCACTTTCTCTTTGCGCGTGGGATGATGGTTTGGCATCGTGGTTTCTGAGCACGAGGGTAGCTTGTTACCTGGACCCTTGGGGGCAAGTCGGCAGCGCTGAGCTAGGAACGGAGCAATGACCCGCCGCAGCTTCCAGGTTCCCAGTCCGGCAATCCGGATTTCGTGGGGAACAGCCTACCTTACAGGGTTGGTTTTTTTTGGCACCGACAGGGACTGTCTCAGGAGCTGCTGAAAGAAAAAAAAAAAGTGGACAGCCCAGGCTGGTAATGTATCTAGCCTGCATTGAGCAAAAGGGGAGTCCCTTTTGTAACGTGGAGGAAAGCTTTTTTTAAAAAAAAATCATCAGAAAAAAATATATGTCAGTGGGACAGGTTTTTAATTCCCAGGCCCACCTTCCTTTTTATTTATTTATTTATTAACTTTATTGACACACACACACCCCATCTTACCACAAGGTACCTCTGGGCGGTTTATAATATATATATATATCTATAAAAAGATAAAAATTTTACAAAAACTATACACAATAGGAACTAAATTTTAAAAAAAGACAAATTCAAATGTAAGGAGGCTTAGGTTTTTTGATGCCTTCTCTTGCTGCTCCTACCTGTGCACCAAGGGATTAAGACAGAGGTGTGCGGGGGGGGGAATCCCCCCTCAAATCAAAAGCACCCAGAGTCGTTTTGGGTAACAAGAGGGTCAGTATATAAATTTAATTAATTAAGCTTCTTTGTCACTTGTGAATAGAAATACAAAAAAAAACAACAACCCCAAACCCAACAAGACACGTTTGCTTGGCTACTGATCTCTTAGAACAGGAGTAACGACCTTGGCAACTTGTGGACTTCAACTCCCAGAATTCCCTAGACAGCATGGGATTCTGGGAGCTGAAGTCCACAAGCCTTAAAGTTGCCAACCTTGGGACGTAGGCCCTGCCTTATACAACTTCAGAAATGGTGCCACTACTTGTTTATTTGGAGCAATCCTAAGGCTGCCCAGCTTGAACTGTACAACTGTTTTGCAACCACACAAAAAAAATATCTAAGATAATGGGGTGCGCCCGTAGGTAAAAGAGGAATCTGGAAAGCTGTCTTGCTTTTACCCTGGATTACCCTGGAATCTCTTAGGTAAGGGGGGAAAAATGGGTGGAATTTACTGTATTTCCAGGAACAGCTTCCCTCCAGCACTTTCTTTTTCTCTTTCCCTTGAAACATCTGTTGCTGGGATATTACTAGGTGGGAGGGAGCAAACCCCCCTCCCAAATATCCTGTTTTATACTGTCTGGGAAAGGAGGGATGAGCAAGAGTCAGGATTATGGTTTCAGGAGTCTATTTAAAACCTGGCAGAAAGAACAGGGTCCAAACATTCAAAATAAGTTTCAGCGCCAGTGTTAAGTCTGTGGCAGCAAAAACAGCATTGGCTCCTGCACGATGATTTAGTGATAATTTAAAACCGTCAAACTGCCCATATTAATAAAAGTCTTAATTTTAGTAAAAAAATAGATCGATAAGGCTGCCAAATGGGGCAGCTCACAATAGCCCCAATACTAGCTCTGCTCCTTTAAACAGTTTTCCCAGGACATGTGCAAACTGGGAGAGTCCAAAAAAAAAGGGGGGGGGCACAGTTGTGCAACTGAAGTCCTGCTCCTAGTTTATTTGCATTGCGATGTATGTAAATAAGGGGCAGGGCTTTGATTGTGTGGTTAGATCATCATCTTGAGGTGTGTGGCTTTTTTTTGTTTCGTGTTTTAAATCTGCTTTGGATGTCCCCCGTTTTCCATTTTCCTAAACTCCTTTTTCTTCACATCCCGAAATAAATCTTGCTGGATAAAATGAAGAGAAAAGCAATAAGTAGATTCAAATGAAAAGACCGGGATTGACTTCCAAGCCAGGGGCAAAATTCTCACTAATGGACATAACCTGGTCCCTGAATTAATTTATTTATTTTCTGGATTCAGACAATATAGTGAATAATCAGCTTACTCTGCATTTGTATGACATGCTAAGCTGCATACGCACATGCCAGCCCAACCGAGATTAAAACTAACCATAGTTAGTTAGCATGGGATGGAGTTGCTATAACTTTTAAGTTTTAACTGATCTGGGCAAGTGGGTATATCCGGAGCCTGTGTTTGTGAACTGTTCCAATATTAGAGATGTGGAGCACTTGAAGATGAAGGTTTCTCAAAGTTCAACGGTCCTTCTTCTAAGTTTTCTTTGAAAATGAATTTAGGGGTAAGGAAACAGAAAGCGTTGTTTTGTTCTTGCATAATATTCTTGGCTTGCATCACAAGACACGTTAGTGAAAGCGTCCGTTGGCTTGAAAGGGAAGTTAAGAGCATTTATCAACAATGAAAGTCCTTGAGTTTGTCCAAAACGTTGGAGAGAAGAGAATATTTAGAATCAGAATAGAGCTGGAAGGGATCCTTGTGGTCTTCTAGTCCAGCCCCGTGCTCGAGCAGGGGATCCTATACCATTTCAGACAAGTGACTGTCCAGTCTCTTCTTAAAAACCTCCAGGGATGAAGCACCCACAATTTGTAGCTCAGAGTTGAAGCGTGGGGTCCTTGGTGCTCTCTGAGCTTGGACCCCACAAGGAAGCTCAGAGAGTGCCAAGGACCCCCGTTTGGAGAGCCAAGGACCCCCGTTTGGAGAGCTGCAGATGAACAAAAGAACTGCAGTCCTGTGGTGAAAACTTCTGGGCTGAGTGTTGCTTGCTGTTCACGGTCTCTTTCTCAGCGAGTGATCAGTTCCTCTTGCTAAGTGTTGATGGTCCATTTTGGTTCCCCCTTTTCTAGGCAGGCAGCATCGAGGAGCAGAAAATACCCCCCTGGCTTCCTCTTCTGAGCAGGAAAGGGATGACTTCAAGAGGCAACTGCACAACAACAGTGAGCGAGACTTCAGGAGACATGTGGGGAAAGTACCGTGAACTTTGAGGAGATGCTGGACCCTGAAGGAAGGGACGTAATGGAGACGCAACAGGAGAGCAAGCAGAAAGAAGAAGAGACCCCTGTCCTGGCAAGCAACCTGCAGCAACAAAGGCCAGCTGCTGGCGGCAATCAATCCCCTCGTCCTTCTGACCGGGCTGAAAGCTTGAATCTTCTCCGAGGTCAATCAACCAACAGGAGCTACAACCGGGCGAAGAGGCATTCGGCAAAGTGGGGGGCCGAAATGAGCCCCTCCCGGCTTTCCGTGTCTTGGAGCAGCACGAGGAGGAAAGGCCTAAAGGAGCTTCTCCTGCAGAGCAGTCAGGCCAGCCCTACCTGGCTTACACCTTCCCCCAAAGACTCCATCCCGACCGATAGCCAACAGGGAGAGGATAATTTCTCAGAGGTGGCTTCTGAAGAGTTGTGCTTAGCTCTGGACCCCTTGGAGCACGAATGGATGTTGACGGTGGCCCAAGGAGACCCGGAAAGCATCCTTGACCTGCTAGCCAAGGAGCCCAGCCTGCTCTCCAGGAGAGATTTTGTGACGGGTTTTACCGTCCTCCACTGGCTGGCCAAACACGGCCGTCACGAAGCCTTGATCCAGGTGATGACTTTCGCGGAGAGGAACGGCTACCCAATCAACGTTGATGCACCCACGGCCAGCGGGAGACTGACCCCACTGCACTTGGCTGCTCTTCAGGGTCACGTGATGACCCTCAAAATCCTAGTAGGAGCCTTTGGGGCCAACACCAGCCTCAGGGACCACAATGGCCGCAGAGCCTGGCAGTACCTCCAGGCCAGCGCTCCCAGAGAGTTGAAGGAACTCCTGGGGGCAACCGAAGAAGACTTGGCCGTCCCAGGAGCGGGAAACACCAACAACAACTGTGCTCCTTCAAGATGGGGTTGGATCGGGGCCTTTCGAGCGGAAGGCCACAATGCTGAGGCTGCAAGGCCAGGCCAGAGGGCCAGTCCCACGGGGTCTTATTTGAGGAACATCTTCAGGCAAGCCATTGCGTTCTTTCAAGATCATTAGAGGTCTCCTGGGTGGGTTCATGGTGTTTGGGCTCCTGGCTTGGACTGATCCTCATGGCCGCCATTAGAGACACAACGGTTTAAGAAGGTGGAGGAAGCCATAGGGTGGTTGATGAAATGTTCAGATTATCTCCCGAGTTTTAGCAAACCTACTTATACTTTTAGTCTCTGGGATAAGAACTCTTTTTTGGCTCAAGGAACTGGATACGGGGAGGAAGACCCTGGCATTTGTTCTCTAAAGCAGAGGTCTGCAACCTGGACATCTTTAAGACTTGTGGACTTCAGCTCCCAGAATTCATAGCTGGCTGAGGAATTCTGGGAGGTGAAGTCCACAAGTCTTAATGATTGTCCAGGTTGCAGACCCCTGCCCTAAAGGGCTGTGAATATATGACGTGAAAAGAACTTGGAATTCTGCATCTGGAAAAATTCTCACCTTATCCTGGGAGAATGCAGGATATTACATTACACAAAGATATGTGCATATCTTTGCATAATGTACTCGGATTATGCTAGGCCGAAGGAGTAGCAAAGAACTGTAGTTGAGAGTGGCCGGCCCTACCTTTGGTTATTGAAAAACCTCTAAATCACTTGCTTCTGACAGCTCAACAATACAATTTGGCAAGCAACTCGCTTTTTAAAATCCGAGTTGCAACGCTTAAGGAAGCAGAATATAACGCCGGCTCCCAGTTCTTTTGGCAGGATGGGGTGGAAAAAAAAGTCAGAAATATGTCTTTGAAAACCAGATTGTGTCAGTCTTACCCACCGTGTAATTCAGGGCTGAGCTAAGTTCAGCCGTGCATTTTACTTTACGAGAATACTGAAGGCTTAAGAGTTGTCTATACAGATTTTGGATTTTAAGATAAGAAGATAAAGAGTTGGAACGCTCCACAAATGCGTATTTTTGGGTGTGCTTTGCCCGTCCTGCGTTTCGAAAGAACGTAAGGAAGCCTGCTTAGGTTAGACCAAGCCCTTCCTGTTAATGTGGCAAACTTTTGCAAAAATTTCAGCAGCAAGTCTCTAGGAGAGGGGATCTCCAAACGTGGCAACTTCAAGACTTGTGGACTTCAACTCCCAGAATTTTGGGAATCGAAGTCCGCCAATCTTAAAAGTGACGATACCCCTGCTCTAGGATACTGTTTGATAGTTGCCTTGTTTGATCAGTCATTTTTATTTTTTTTGCCCACCTTGTTTAATTTGTCCTTCCTGCTCTGATCAAAAGAAAAGCGCAACCAAGAGCGTAAGTTTTAATCTGCAGGATCTTCAGTGAAAGACCTGAACTCGTCACCTCAAAGGAGACCTTAACGTTAATCTATTTTAGAAGTATAGAATTCTGAGAGCTTCAGGGATATTCTCTGTTTTAAATAAAGGATATTTCAACTAACATTGTCCTTTTTGGGTTTTTTTTGTGAACGGGGGACTTCCTGGTGGGCAAAGACAGTCTTTAAACCTTTGAGCAGAAATGAGAATTGGTGTTTCGCGTATGGCCCCAAACTGGGTGAATCCAGAAAGCTCTGGAGAAGCTAATCATGAGTTGCCACCAAGAGAATCATGTACTACATGGTTGAAAGAGGATTGGGGGTGTGTGTGTCAAGGTTGCTCACCCCCTGTGCTACGGGGGTCAAAAGCAGGCAGACTCAAGTCTTCAGAGTTTGTTGATATTGCTGCCACTGGCACTTTTGAGAAACCACAAGTTTTGTAACCGGAAGGGGGCATATGAAACTTCAGGAAATGTGCGGGCAGAAGAAAAACAACATTGAGTGACATCTTAATGTTTGCAAAGGCTGGTTGATTCTGAGGTGGGGGGGGGATGTCTCTGTTGAAGCAGAAATGGTTCTGCCCCAAGAAGGAATTCAGGAATAATAAACAAAGGGGGCTACTGTCTTCAGTCCCATGAAGGTAACTAATGGGAGATTCATGACAATCAGGCAGCATCTGCCTCGTCGTGGAACCCTCAAGCAAGCCGTTGTCTGGCGAGCAACTTCACCATCTAACAGGGATTCGAGCTTTTAACCCAGTCTCCACAGACCAGCATAGGTCATTCCCATCTCTTGTTCTCCCCAGGATTGAGAGGGTATCAGGGTACAGATGATACCTTATCCCAGGGATCTTCAAACTTGGCCCTTTGATGACTTGTGAACTTCAACTCCCAGAATTCTCCAGCCAGACACGCATGGGAGTTGAGGTCCACAAGTCTTAAAAGTCGCCAAGCTTGAAGTCCACAAATCTTCAAGTTGCCAGGGACACCCCTGGCTTAGACTTTGCACTCAATGGCATCACGAGTGAAGGCGAATATACGTGTCCCAGGATAATGTTGCAGGATCCAATCAGGGTCCAAAGCACCCAGAGAAGTTCTTTTGAGAATGGGCTCCAGCACGAGTCCAAAAGCTCAGAAGATAAAACCTCTGATCCCGGTTAACAGACCCAGATTGGATCCCAGTATCAAGCCACCAAGATCCTGTAAGATCAGAAGGATCACCTTGCCCTCAACCAGGTCCCACATTGCTACCCTGATCTGCTAATTTAAAGGTAATAGACTAGCAGAGGTTACAAATGTTTGCCTCTAGTGTTTTTTAACCCCCGTTGCCAGGAAATACAAGGTTTCACCTGTACTTACCTCCTATTTGTAGATTTCTCAAAGGTATCTGTGGAAACCACAAACCAAACCAGATAGTCCTTTATCTGATTCAACCCAGTTCTTCTCACAGGGTGGTGCCAAGTAATTCTTGAAGCAGAGCTGAATTCAAGCTCGGAAGCCATAGCAAGAAACAATGGTGCAAAACGTGGCTGCTTTAAAAGTCAAAGACATTTTTTAAACAGATTATACTAGTAAGAGGGGCCGAGAGTCCTCCTGGATAAAGTCAGGAAAAATTATTTCAAATGTTACTTTCCAGTGAAAAGGCAGTCTATCTAATGTACACAGAGAGACATCTGTATTCACTTGGCTCCAAGTGTCCAAGCTTGTCAACATTAATTCCAGGGGTTTTTGAAATCCTGCCGTCTCCAAAACCACCTGGAGAAAAAAAGTTTCAGAGAATTTTTTGGGAAGGAATTCCCTAAAAATTGCCCAGGTCAGCAGCATTACATTTTTTAGACCTAAAACTCCTTTTAATCCTTCAGTACAAATGATGGTTAATCAAACCATGTCTTAACGTGTATAGTCTTTTAGAGGGACAAGGCATTTATCCCACTAAGACATCTGGCTAAATGTTTTTTTTTTCTTTTAAATAAATCTGAATCTCACTCAACCATGACTTTACAGCTAGGTAAGCTTCTTCACTGTAGGTAGTTAAGTCTGCTAAGTTGTTTTTAGCTCATCGGCTCTCTGAGGGCTATCACTGCTACTATCTTATACAGTTCGGGTATTTTGTAAATGATTGCTTTCTTAATATTTTGTTAATCCCCATTAAATGCAACTCTTCAGAAAATTATTTCGCAACAGCTTCATTGTTGATTCTGATTCAACCTGCAAAGTGTCTGCGATTAAGAAGCATTTTCTTTCTTAAAACACTGAAAACACAATTTTCACCTCCTGTAACAGCTTGTAGACTTTGTAAAAATTACATTTACTGAATATAAATAAAAAGAAAAAAGGAAATACCCCAAAGATGTTTTGCATGCACGGTTGCTCATAAACCTTTTTGTTTTTTTCTTCTTTCTCCTATAAGCTTTTCTAGTTTGCCTTTTAAATTTTCTACCTTATCTGTTATTTTTTTCTCTGTCTCTGTCTCTAAATTTTCTTAAGTTAATGCCACCAGCACTTTGAAACAATGCATTTCCAAACCTGAAACTAATTTATTTGATTTCTATAGCTGTCCATCTCAGCAAACGACTCTGAGCAGCTCACAAATATTCTCACATTATTTGCTTGGGATTACAGTTTCCTGCCAAAGTCTTTTGTATACTGTCGAGGCTTTCCCTTTGGACTTAAGTGGGTATAAGCAATAAATCCAAAGGGAATTTGAAATTAACTAATCTCCCCCTTGTTAATGAACATCTCTCCTTTGACAGCAGGAATTCAGTCAACCTAGCTACGGTGAGAAATAAAGGACGTAAACACGAACACAAAATACCACGTTATTTGGTTTTAATTCCTTTGGAAACCTCTTTGTGGAAATAAAAACGTTAAAGGTGGGAGAAAAGTACACAATACACGAGGAGATTCAGTCTTGAAAATAGGGCTCTGTTTAGAAGGGAGGGAGGCGTCCTGGGGCACAAAAGCTGGCTGCCAGACAGACATGGCAAAGGTTGCAGCTGCTTCTCTTTACAGGCCCAGCTTGGTTCTTCTCCAATGCCGCCTCTTGGAATTGTACCTAGCACAAAAGAGGTACAATTAGTAAGCGAGACACAGCTCTGAGCGCCTAACAGACAAAAATCTGAACTGCAAGAAGCCAATAGCAAGCAACTAAACTAGGGATTTGTAATCTGGGGGGGGGGCTCTTTTACAAAGCAGAGGGAGAACACTTTTCCCATGTCAATCTGCATCCCCTTCCTCATTTAAATGCACAAAAACCCTAGTGTGTTCATTTTTCAACACAAGCTGCTTTGACAAACAGCCTTATGAAATGTAAGCACAAGGACAGGACCCATAACAAGGTCTAGCATCCCAACATTTGCCCCCTCCCCCTGAAATTAAGCCCACAATTAAAGTAGTGAGAGATGGGGATGTTACTAGGCTATCATCCAACTGGAATTTATGGACCAGATCAACTAATCAATTTTAGATTAAAATTCAGTGATTTACCCAAATGCATTGATCCAGGTGACTGCTTTTTTAAAAAAAATAGATCTTCATGCTAACCTCATATGGTGATGAAGACACACATTTAACAGGCTTCCAAATTATTCAGTTACCTCCTTCAAACAATTCTTTTTTCCCCCCCAACATGTACATATTCTGGCTTTGCACATTTTATACTCATGCTGTATTATCTGTAAACTTTATTAAAAGGATGATGAAGCAGCCCTGACAGATGAAGCAATCAATAAATCTGAATTCCCACAGGTTACATCCCAGAAAACCTCCCTTAGATATTACCCCAGTGACACTTGAGATTCCTCTATGAGGACAGAGACGATAAACGTAACGCTTGTCACTGTTAAAAGGAGACGAATTTCACCAGGATGAAGGTGAAATCAAATCCTATGTAACGGAATTGCTCTTAGCAGGGACATGGCAGTGATTCCATATAAGGAAACCCTGCAATTGCAAACTGCTTCGGGAAATTTCCTTTCAGAAAATAAGTGTTTCCTTTACGGAAGTAATCTTCACTCATCTGACCTGGGAACAGATCTCAAAGTTTCAGTGCCAGAGAGAAGCAAAATGTTGGATGGATAGGAAGGCAAATGTGTTTTGCACCCCAAGAGAAGGGGGGTGTATGTGAAAAGAAGCAGAAGGATGCAAAGAGTGTGGCAAGGAAAATCAGGACAACAAAACAGATGATGAAAAAAGATAACGAGGATTTATTAAGACCTGGTTATTTCAGCAGGCAGGACTGGCCTAGGGGTATTTTAGAGGGGTTTTAAATTAAATTTTTAGTAGAAGCGGCCAATTTGTATAGTTATTTTTAATCTTTTTTAAATTTTGTATTGTACCATTGTTTTAAACTGGCTGTAAGCCGCCCTGAGTCCTCCGGGAGAAGGGCGGGGTATAAATTTAATAAAATCAAAAATCAAATCAAATTAGAAAGTCATTTGATACCAGGAGGCAAAGTTAGATCAATTATCAACATGGGCTTATACAAAGTCAGGTCGATGTTGTTATTTGTAAAAAGAATTGGTTAAATAGTATTGATTAATTTTTTGTATAACCAATGTTTGGAGGCCAATGGACCCTGAAACTTCATGAAGAGGCCGAGGAGCTGAAGAGTTTGGGACCCCCTGGTTCAGAAGGAGGACTTAAGGCAAGTTTTCTTCAAAACATAAATATCCCCATGAAATTGCTAGTGGGGCCTGACTGCAGGCAGGCAACAATCAAGCGGATCTGAAGACGGCTCCTTCAAGAGATTTACCTGATCTTAGAAGAACGGACGCTTAAAGTGTCAAATTTAGCAGAAATAGCTAAGATTTCTGCCTATTTGAAGGGTCACTCACAAGATACATTTCGGTTTGGAGAAGATGGATAGGTTATATTCAGAATAAATATGGGACTAAAAAGTTCCATTTAGCTTATGAGTAAATTTTAGAGTATTATTAGTATTAATAGTTTATTATAGTGAAATTTTTGTTAGTTTTAATTATATGACATTATTATTACTTTTAGTATTAGTATTGTTTTAACAATATGGATATTCTATTGTTTAGTAATTAGGATACTAATTTGTTTATGTTTTCATTATTATTATTATATTTATGTTAAAGGGGAGTTAAAGCGCATTATGGACTTGGTTATTTATATAGTTGGTTAATGTTAGTTAGATTATGATTATTATATTTGTAACCCTGTATTCAGCTCTGGGAAGCGGGGGAGGGAGAGGGGGGGTTAGGGTGGGTTGGGTTTTATATTGTAACTTTTATAAAACTTTTCAATAAAAAAAAAAGAGATTTACCTGATCTTATTGCCAGTTTTCATGCGAATCCACTGTGGAATGGGACGGTTCTGCTTCTGCTTCTTAGCGAGGAACCGCTTGATCTTGAAAGTCTTATGGGACGACTGGAGATCGGGAAGGAACATCCAAAAAAAATTAAAGCGGTGGTCAAGATGAGCAAAGCTGGCTGAGGAATTCTGGGAGTTGAAGTCCACATGCCTTAAAATGGTCAAGGTTGAGAAACACTGCCTTAGAAGGCTCCGAGTTCTCAGATAAGCTCGGGTATTGGGTGAGGGAGGTCCAATTGGGCCTCCTGCTCCAACAGAGGGCTGGACTAGAAGACCTCCAAGATCCCTTCCAATTCTGTTAATTCTGTACTCGGAATACTCTGTGGCTGTGAGTTCTAGTCCTGCCTTAGCTATGAAAACTGGCTGGCTGATCTTGGGTCAGGATCTCTCTCTCAGTCAGTCCAACCTACCTCGCAGGGTTGTGGTGGAGAAAAACAGGTCAGCACCTTCCCCACGACGCCAAATGGGCTCGTTGTGCGTAAAATTGGGCCGGAATCCAGCCAACTTTTCTTCGGACTCGCTAAATCCCATTCAATCCCTTCCTTTATCACCGAGAAGGGCAACTCTATGGTAAGGAGAGGCCTAGAAACAGCTCCCCATTCAAGCGGCGGTGGGTGGGCGGGCGGGCCTTAACCGGGCACCCCCCCGCTCTTTCCTACACACGGTTCCCAATTGTCGAAATCGAACTCGGGGTGATCCGCAGGAGGGCCCCGGAGGGCCCGGCCCGGGGAAGCGGGTGGGCAGGCCGCTCCGCGAGGGAGGATTGCGACGGATATACTCACCATCGTCCAACGCGGCCACCGGCTACCCCAACGGCAGCAAGACGAAGAGAATGGCAAGGGGGAAGCGGCGCAGGGTATGATGGGAAAAAGGCGACGAGTGCCTTTCCTGTGAAGGCTAGAAAGTCGACTCGACAGCGCCGCGCCGCTCAGCGTCTCCTACGAGGTACTGCAGCTTTTCAAGCAGGTAAACTCCGCGAAGGTCAAAGGGTTTACAGCAGGATTTTTAAGGCTGAGCAACAAAGAATGGATGCCTTTGAACTCTGGTGCTGGAGAAGACTCCGGCGAGCCCCCTGGACTGCAAGGCGATCCAACCGGTCAAACCTAGAGGAGATCAACCCTGATTGCTCCTTAGAAAGCCAGATCCTGAAGCTGAAACTCAAGTACTTTGGCCATCTAATGAGAAGGAAGGACTCCCTGGAGAAGAGCCTCATGCTGGAGAAGATTGAGGGTAAGAGAAGAAGGGGACGACAGAGAAGGAGGTGGCTGGATGGAGTCACTGAAGCAGCAGGCATGAGCTTAAATGGACTCCAGAAGATGGTAGAGGACAGGAAGGCCTGGAGGAACGTTGTCCGTGGGGTCGCGATGGGTCGGACACGACTTCGCAACTAACAACAAAAAGTAGTAAAAAGTACTGAATTTACCTGGGGTGTTCACGGATTTGTTTTATTTTATTCAGTGTGCATGCTGCCCGTTTGGGTATATTTGGAACAATCTAGTAATTCAGGGTTTCTGACTTGGCAAGTTGAGGATTGGCAGGCTTCGACGCCCAAAATTCCCCAGGGGTTTTATTTATGTATCGTATTTATATGGTCATCACTCATTTCATGACCAAAGGTGTCTGATCAAACCTTAATGGTGAATTAAGCCTTTTGTTGTTGTTGTTGGCATGACAATTGGGCAGTGTGTGTCTTTGAAACAGGTCTTATCAAGTACTTAGGAGCCGAGGGTTTGGCAGCTCATGGAAACAACAGCCAATCGCCGGCCATCAACACACCAGTCCGCCAATTGGAAGGCACCACATAAATACGAAACACAGAATAGACCAAAACACACATTCTGGCAGAGAGAAGTTCTCTTAAGAATGAGCTCCAGCACGATTCCGAAAGCTCAGAAGACGAAACCTCTGGTCCCAGTGATCGACCCAGACTGGATCCTGCAACATTATCCTGGGACATGCAGATTTGCCTTCTATGTGAGGCTGCACTTTCCCCACCCAAGTCATCACATACAGTGACTTTCCCCACCAAGTCATGACATACAAAATGATACTTTAAAACATTTATAAATGGACAGTGTTTTATTAAATATAAAATAGCTGTGTTGGATTAGCATAAAGGAGAACCCAGGTCTGTTGCTAGGAGTTCTTCCTCAGTGGCCCTTTTCACCCAGTTAGCCCCCGATTCCCTAGAAAGCCGAGAAAAGCAATCCGAGAGAGATGAATGGGGAAAGGTGAGATGGCTGCCTTAGTGCACTGAAGAAGAAAGTCTGAACTGAAGCAAAAAAAAAAAAAACCCAAAAACCAAACTATTTTCTTAGGTGGCATTCAGAAAAGCAGAGGGTAAATTAAAATCGATACGGCTGCCTTTAAAACAAAAACTGTATTAAAAAAAATATATCCATATCTAATGTCAGCGCTTTCAATCCGGCTGTACAAACCTCTCGCAAAGCAAAGCAAATGCAAAGTTACACTCTGAACATTCATTTTTGCCATTAGCTGTTAGAAACACAAGGAAGAAAAAAAGAAAGAAAAGAACCGACTCTCTCGTGACTTATGACAGCGTTTTTCTCCCGCTCCAGTCAATAATGCAAATTCTGGGAGCACCGACTACCGTGATCCAACCTTATAAACCCTGGTGCGATCCCAAGGACTGGATCTGAGGTGCAAATACTGCTTCGTGGCTTTTATTATTTCAAAGACAGCACTTGTACTGGGCTGTGGGGAGCCCACCTCCCTTTTCTGAGGCTCCTGCTGCTGCGGTCTCTTCACTGAGAAGGCGCTCGCCGAACACAAGGTTGGGTTTTGACTCTGCACATGGCTTAGAAACCAGATACATCCCAAAGCATAGTTTTCTCTGCTCTCTCCTCCTCCTCCTCCTCCTCTTCCCCAAGGCACTTCTGGACTGTACAGTTCATCCTCTTTGGCTGCTTGTTCGATGAGAACAGGTGAGGCCGTCACACCTCTTCTTTCAAGTTACTAGCCTCACACTCCGGCTTTTTATCCGCTCCTTGGTCAGATGGCTTGGGAGAGCTTTCGTCGTAGGCGGATAAACGACTTCGACTCCGGCCCCCTGGCTGGTAGAGCTGCATGGCTGGTCGATCCTGGAAGGACAAAAAGAAATTGGATGTTCCACTTCCAGCTGAGCAGATGAGGCAGCAATTAGAATGGCTACACTGGATGACAGGAGTTCAGAAAAGGAGAATTACCCAAACTAAGTAACATCATCAGTGCTAGAAGGGAGTGGGGTTTATTATGGAGGAGGAGGAGGAGGACGACTAAGGGGTTGGTCCTTGATGCTCTCTGAGCTTGGCTGTTGTCTTGCAGATGTTTCATTACCCAACTAAGTAACATCATCATGCTAGAAGGGAGTGGGGTGTGTGAGGAGGAGGAGGAGAAGGGGACAGGAGGAGGAAGAGGGGGAGGGGAAGGGAGAAGAAGAGCAGGAAGAGTAGAAGGAGAAGGCCTGTGAGGTCCTTGGTGCTCTCTAAGACTGGATGTTTTCTTGCAGATGTTTCATTACCCAAACTAGATATCATCATTATATCAGTGCTAATGAGCTGATGAGTTCAACCAGCTCAAGCTAGCCTGGTGAACTTGGATTTAATTAATGTTTCTTTCAGGCAGAACGGTCCTATGAATCAGACCTGGAATGCTTTAGAGAAAGTAGGGAAGTACGCTGAGGTACTAAGTAACCCAACCAATTAATTCCTATGGCTAATTGGAAGGTTTAGCCTTCTCACTTAGAAGCCCTATGGAGCTGACCTTTTAGAATGATAAAATCAAGTTTCCTTTTGAACAACAACAATAAAGAACCACGTTGAGCAAACAGCCCTGCGTGTCTACGCCCTTGATTAAAAAAATACCATCTATTTGCTGTTTCTACCTCACCACTGTATCGGGGACTAATGAGGTATTATCAATCATCTGGTTGAGATAGGTGGCTAAAGAAATTGAATAAATAATATATAAATAATAAAAAAAAACAACCTAGGACCAGCACCTTGTTTCGGATCCGGTCTTTCTTGGCCAAATCGTCCCTTTTGTCCTCCTTGGTCCCCTTCTCCGTTTTCTCGGGGTTGCCCACGTACTCCACGAAGTCGGCTCTTTTCCCTTTTTCTCGCAAGGAGTCTCGTTCTCTTTTCACGTCCTCTTCTTTCCTCCGGAACACCCTCTCTTTCTCGAAGCGTTCCTTCTGCCGTCGACGGTCGTCTTCTTGGCGCCGGAATTTGTCCCGCTGAATTCTCTCGTAGTCTCTGTCGCGGTCGTAGTCTCTTTCTCGGTAGTCCTTCCCGCCCTCGTCTTCAAATCTGACGCAAAGCCATTCGGAGAGAGACACATTAATCTCCTCCTCATGTGCTCACTTGGCCACCCTGGACTTTGCACAGAATTTCTAGTGGAATTTTTTTTTTCTTTTTTTAAAAAAGGGGGGGACTTGCAACAAATTTTTTGATAATGTATATGAATAACACAAGACATCATAGATTTCTGATGACTAATAGAAATAGAAATCATAGATTTGTATAGAATAGACACTGAGCGGTTGAAAGTTTTGATTGATTAAGAGAATTTATATTTAGACATATTAATGATTTTATTCGAATCAATTTGATTATAATATTATGTATAGATAGAGAGGGAAATTTTAAGGAATATTGTGTGAACTGTATATTTATAATGCTATTGTTTACTTTTTGTAATTGATCACCATATCTCCACCTTGGTTCTTAAGCTTCTGTTGGTGTAAAATGGAAAACTAATAAAAAATTGTTTAAAGAGGAAAAAAAGAGAGAAGAGAAATCAAAAGTTTCACACATTATATAGCCTCCCCAGCCTAAGTTTCCAAATTAAAGTACTTTATAATGATGTGTGTGTGTGTGTGTGTGTGTGTGTATTCATATTCAAAATTTGTGGCTGGCAAAGAGTTAGTGGGAGACTAGTATAGCTATTTCAGGCTCATTAGCCCTCATCAGCTAGTCACACCCTTTAGGGATTCGAACCTGGGCAGTAATTTTTCCTAATTACTTTGAAACGGTAAGGCAGATCAAACAGTGACTACATTTGAGTACGGACTCCAGAAGTTGAATTTGGGGGAAAAGGCACCAAGCTAACCAGGATGGTCTGAGAAATGAGAATACGTACTGCAGTGGATACACTGGTTTTTTGGTCTTTTCCTCTTTAGCTTCCCCATCCGAGCGCTTGGCTGGCAGGCTGCCAATTGGGCTGACAATCTTGTCCTCTCTCAGATTCTCTTTCTCCAGTCTCTTGGCCTTCTCCTTTTTTTCAAAGTCTCTCTCATCTTTCTCTGGCTTCTTAAGTAGCTAGGAAAAAAACAAATTTAGTCCTCCTTACTAAATTGACTTTCTACGCTAAGCTAGGCTAGCAATTGGGCCGACTACCGACAAGATTAAATATAACGTGAGCGTTGTCAGTTATTTCCAAAATAGAGTGTTCTTCCTCACTGACTCGTGTGAGGTCTTAAAACAACGGAAGGTGTAATTCTTGCGTTTGTTTCCTCAAGTCAAGTCAGTGTGAGGTTTAAGGCTTTGATTAAGCCACTTCATACTCGTCTTCTCAATTACTTATGTCCGCAAGGCGATGGCTGGATGCATACACGGTGCTAAGTTACGACTTCCTAATCCATTTTTGTAAAATCAGCTAGAATAACGGTTAAAAGATCATGTTAAGTCAAAACCAAAAAGACCACACTAAAATTTAGCACTGGGAGTCAACCTAGTTGCTATAATCAAGAATGGATCCTACTCTAAATAAAAACATATTGGATAGTGCAGGGGTCTTCAAACTTGGCCCTTTTATGACTTGTGGACTTCAACTCCCAGAATTCCTCAGCCAGCGTGGCACGCTGGCTGAGGAATCCTGGGAGCTGAAGTCCACAAGTCATAAAAGGGCCAAGTTTGAAGACCCCTGGGATAACATTAATAACATTTCCATATCTATGAATTACAAAGGACTTAGCCATGACACACCTTATGCCTTTTTACTTCAGATATGCTCCACTGAGCTCCATAGACAGTGCTCTTAAATTACACAGGATTGGCTATCATATTCTACAAATATACATGAGACACACAGTATTTTTAGGCTATTTATCCTACAGGAAAGAAGTTATACCTTAATCTTTGGTTCATCCTTTGATTTGTCCCTTTCCTTTTCCGGACACCTCTCGACTTTCTTTGTTTTTTCAGCTTCTTTTCGCCGTCTTCTTTCTTCTTCTTTCCACTTCCTTCTTTCTTCTTCCCGTTGTCTTTTCCTCTCTAGTTCCCGTCGCCTCCTCTCCTCTCGTTTCTCTTCTCTAAGCCTCTGAAACAGAACCATCGAGTTAGGTTTTCCGACCAAAAGCATCGCCTAACCCAGGGGTAGGCAACCTTGGCTCTTTTATGACTCGTGGACTTCAACTCCCAGAATTCCTGAGCCACCCTGGCTCAGCTTGGAAACCTCTCCCTTTCCCCTCAGCATGGCTGGCTCAGGAATTCTGGGAGTTGAAGTCCACGAGTCATAAAAGGGCCCAGTTTGAAGACCCCTGCTTGTGGACTTCAACTCCCAGAATTCCTCAGCCAGGCATGCTGGCTCAGGAATTCTGGGAGTTGAAGTCCACAAGTCATAAAAGAGCCAAGGTTGCCTACCCCTGGCCTAACCTGACATGAACTGCAAGTACTTTGTTTCTAAGTTAAGAACCTTTATTAAGTTACAAAGCTACTTTAAAGGGTCTAAAATAACGCTAAAATAATGATCTTTCTTTAAAAGCCTACACACACAACGAGGAATTCAGATGTTTTAAACCAGGACATGGGTAGGGAAGATAATTTCAAAACATAGCTTTTGAGGGTAGGATTTTCTATTTAAAAAAAAACCCTGAACATAAATCCCAGAACAAGTTTAGAAAGCTCAATATTATTAGTGTTTAATTGGAGTAAGGTTTAATTGGACATCATTTCTTTAAATACATGTACACATTGAGCAATAGATCATAAAGCAGCTATAACGAAGGAATCATTGTTACCTGCTTATTCTTCAAGAAGTTCAACAGAGGAGTCGTCTTTTTGGCTAAAGAGTAAAAAAAAAAGAATAAATAGTATCTACGTGTGTATTTTTAAAAGGCATAAACTGAAATTACTGCAAAAATATTACCAAAATAAATACATGTAAGGCATTTCTCTCTGTAACGTGGCTGCAAAGAGGATTTTAGACGTTTTCATTTCCATATTAGATTAACTGCAACTAATGTCAGACGAACAGCGATTATAGTTGTGTTGAATATGTTGTGTTAAGAACATACCTATTAATTCTTTATTTCTTGCCTCTATTTCTTCTAATAAAGTCTCGGGAGTAGATGTTAATTTTTCATCATCAGCACTGTAGCTTTCTAAAAACTTCTTATATTCTGGATCTAAGGAACAATCATCACATAGACTATAAATACACAGGCTTAAAAAAAAATAAATTGAAAATTACGAAGACTATGATAATAGCCAGCATGCAGTGGTGCTAGATATAGGATCTCTATTGTCTTTGGGATGACACAATTTCATGTTCTATATGACCCACAGCAACAACTTATGCTGTAAAGCTTGCATTGCTGCATTCATGTTAAGTGATAAAAACGTTTTCCTGAGACCAGATCAACCATGCAGCGGACGATTCAAAAGGAGAATATTTATTTGCTGGTAACAAAAGACACCCAGAGAGTAAAAGGGGCACAGTCCTGCTGGATGGTTTCCAGCAGATTACACACCAACATAACCAAAGTAATCTTGGTCATGAGAATTCCCTTATCTGGAAATTTTGAACCGGGGCATAACTGGGAACTGCACCCAGAAATTCTCAATCTGCCTTGGTTGAAGGCAATTTTAACAGGAAAGGGCAACACAGCATTATCACTACTAACCATCGTCAATGGTTCCGGCTTTGGCATCCTTTTTCTTATTCTTCTTTTTGGCAGCTTTTTGAAACGGAGCAAATTCCACTATGGCGGGATATTCGAGACCTGTTTACACGTACAAATGCTTTGTAAAAAGAGCTGCAGTCGGAAGGGAAACAGCGGCTGTTAGTTGCATGGAATGTATTTCCAAAGTACAGGGACAGTCTGCGATTTGGAGAGAAGTACGCGTGGCCTGGGGGAAGGAGGGCCGGCATCGCCAGCAGCTGCCTCACCTAGGGCCAGGCTGGGCACACCTTGTCAGCAATAGGTGGAAGAAGATGATGATGAAGATCTGCTGGAGGTAGAGTAGGGCCTGGGGAGTGTAGGGTGACAGGGGCAGCTAGGGCTTTGCGCTGGGGTACTGGCTGCACCGCAGGGCTAGAGGCGGAACTCTTCTGCAAGACCAGGGCCGAAGTTGAGGTTGGGTGTGGTGATTGCTGGTGGAGACTGCTGACTGCCTTGGGTCTCTTCTCCAGCCCCAGCAAGGCTGGCTTTGCCGCCATCAAGGAGTGCCACTGTGCAGGGTGGCAAAAGGGCAGAGATGGAGGAGAGGCAGAGGAGTGGGGGGGAGCTGAAGCACATTATGGTCGTGTGTCAAAATGCCAGGATTTTGATGGCACGACTGTAGGGATGTTGCTACAGCTGTGTAGCGTTGGGAACTGGGCGTAAGTACCATCCCTCCAGAACTGCTAGAAGGCGAATGGTTGCTGCGCGAATCGTCATTAATTGAGGATTGCATAGAAGCCCAAAGTAAGTGACTAAAAGATGACATCACACAAGACATTTCTTATCCTGTGAGTTCTCCTGTCCACCATTCTCATCAACAGCAAGGGGGGAAAAAAAGACTGCCTGAAATGCATTGCGCTTAGCACGTCGTGGCTTAATTCAGATGGGTAGGAATTACGTTATGCAAACTAGCTTTCAAACCACGGTATGTTTCCAGTTATTTTACGACGGGTTTTAGAATATACAGGCCACTGGTGAGGTAATACAAATGCATACATTTATAATAGATGGGTGTCTGGGCTTGCTGAATAAATGCTTTTGAACAACAATGACTAACCTAACATAAATGATTTGTAAAGTAATTTCGGCTACATGAAAAATGATAAATAAGCAAAATAAATAAATAAACAAAAAAAAAATAAGCAGCATGATCCTACAGGGCCCACAATGGCTGCTGACGTGGCTCTCCCCCCCCAGAATTCTTTAAGATCTACTGTAAACCCTAAAATGTTTATGATATTCAATTGCAAAACTACTGCGGGAAAAATATTTCCACTATGCCAATTCCATTATTTTAGGTGCAGAAAGGCCACAAAACAAAATTCCTGAACTGATGACTTCATTTTATTTATTTATTTTGCATCACATCTGGATTGGCAAAGCCGGCCAGCTTGATCTACCTTTAAAAAGAAGCTAAAAAAGAATCAGGAAATCGGAGCATTTATCTGACTCTGTAAACTTCTATATTAAACCCCGAATCCTCCCTAAACAGATCGGATCCTAGGCTAGTCTGGATCTCTAGCAAGAAGCTAGCACAACTGAACCTCTTTCTGACAGCTGTATTCCCTTGTGCAGATTTTATGTTCTAAAGGTTACAATTAACCCAAATGTTGACATTTTTATACAACAAAGCATCCAATTTTAGTTTACGCTGCAATTCTAAAATTACTTATTTGAAACCAAATCCGATACAATAGTTTCAGAGAAACTGTGCTGAGGTATTAATGATCCTAAGTGTTTTTCCCTGCTAATAAACCTCTACCACCTCAGATTAGTAAGATTGTTGTTGTGTAAGTATGCGCATTCTGAACTACACGTTACCTTTAAAAATCTTAACTCAGTTATGGCATGGAAGCAAATAGGTGGTTCCAGAATTACAATAGACTTATTGTACAAAAGTTTGCCAATATATATATATATGAACAACAGAGATAGGATAATTGTAGGCTTACTTGCCTTTGTGATCAATAAAAACATAACCATCAAAGCGATCCCTGAACAGAACTATGTCTTCTTGGTTTTTAAAGTTGATGTATGCTCTGGAAAACATGTGAGGATACAAACTGCAGAAGGACAAAAAATGGCAATGTTTAAGAAAACGTTGCTGAGTGGTGATTATAAATATACACAACACGGAAGGGTGTAAAAACTGAAAGACAGACGTGACATGCCATCGTTTACGCGCAACACAGTCAACCTTCCCTTTTTACCTAGAGTCATTTGAAAAGAATTCAAAATAATCGTGCTCTGGCAGTGGCTGGAGATGTTCTTCAAGCTGTTCCTTGGTCAGGCTGGGAGGAAGGCGTCGAATCACTACCTTAAAGAAAAATGTTTCATCCTTTACAACAGGTGAAACAACAAAGCATTTTTAAGAATATATAAAGAAACATTAAAGCGAGCTATCAAGTAGTTTAATTAAAACCACATATTTCCTCTCCCCTATTACTCATAATAAAAATTAACTTCAGATGCCAACATGCCACTGAATAAAAATGTTCATCCACAGAGGTGTTTTGTTCTTCATTTTATTTAGAACAGTACTGGGAAATCCTTCCTGGATCTAATAACTTACTCTATGTATAGTTTTTTTTCCAAAACCTGCAACATTGACATCAACGAAGGAGGATATTTGTAACTCAGGGCTGAAATGAGGGGTCCTTGGTGCTCTCTGAGGTTGGTGGTTTTCCTGCAGACGTTTCATTACCCAACTAGGTAACAACATCAGTGCTAGAAATGCGGGGAAAACCCTCCTCCCTTCTAACACTGATGACGTTAGCTAGTTGGGTCATGAAATGTCTGCAGGAAAACCATCAACCTCACAGAGCACCCAGGACCCCTCAGTGTTGACCTCCTCAGCTCACTAAAAGTGGGTGGAGCTTGAAGCATCCCCATAAAGGGCTATACCATTTCAGACTGGGGGGGGGCAAGAGAGTTGGGGCCCCTTGATCTAACCAAAGTAGAAGAATAACATACTACTACTACTACTATCATCATCATTTTATATTACTATTCCCATTATTACTATTATTATATTACTACTATTACTATTATCATTTTACTATTACTATTATCATATTATTACTATTCCCATTGCTATTACTATATTACTATTACTATTATCATTTTATTATTACTATTCCATTATTACTATTATTATATTACTACTATTACTATTATCATTTTACTACTATTACTATTATCATTTTATTATTACTATTCCCATTGCTATTACTATATTACTACTATTATCATTTTATTATTACTATTCCCATTATTACTATATTACTACTACTACTACTACTACCATCATTATTTTATTACTATTCCCATTATTACTACTACTATTATTAAACAGGACATAATCATTATCATCATCATCATTATTATTATTATTATTCATCAGTACAGCAGCCATAAACCTTAGACCTGCTACTCTGCCAAAGGAATAATGTTGTTTTTTTCTAAAGTCCCCCACTCCATTCATGGATATCAGCGAGCTGGGGGTGATGGGAGTTGTAGTCCAGTGGGGGTCCGGACGGAGGCCGCCCGAGTTCGCTCCCTCTCCTCCCCCCCCCCCGCCCGGCGGACCCACCTTGCTGAGCGTCTCTTTCTTGTCTTTGGGCCTCTCGAGCCGGTCGGGCTCCCCTCCCGCCTTGGCGTCCGCTCCGGCCATGGCCGCTCCGAGCCCGGTGGGAGTGAGGGGCCCGCCGCGCTTCTCCTTCGGCCTGGCGTTCTCCTTGTCCTCCTTCATGGTGGGCGCCGCGGGAAGCGGGGCAGCACGCGGGCCTGGCTGCCTCCTCGGCCGCGGGAATCGGCCCGCTCCTCTCGCGGGAAGAGCGGAGGGGGAAGCCGAGCGAGGCCGCGACGCCACAGCGCCCTCCTCACGACCAGGGAGGCGGCGCGACTCCGCCAGGCCTCGCGTTGCCACGGCGACCAGCC
>NW_015386362.1:357623-358659 GCF_001527695.2 Protobothrops mucrosquamatus | reverse complement strand
TCCTCAAGGGAAGCCCCATGTAGAGAGCATTGCAGTAGTCCAGGCGGGAAGTCACAAGGGCATGAGTGACCGTGCGTAGGGCGTCCCGGTCCAGAAACGGCCGCAACTGGCGAATCAGGCGAACCTGATAAAACGCTCCCCTGGTCACGGCCGACAACTGGTCATCCAATGTCAACCGTGAATCCAGGAGAACACCCAACATCTTTCATGGATCCCCTGAAAGATCGTTGAGGATCTCCAGGGGTTCCCAGATTACACGTTGAGAATTGCAGGCCGAGAATACTCAGATTACAGTTTTGGGCTGTGCTTATATCGTTAGGTCCAACAGCGTGCTTCTGATTTTGGGAATAACAAGAGGGTGAACCACAATATGTGGCATTTAATGTCTCTTCACGGCAATTTTGCCTTCCATCCGACCTTGTCGTTTTTAATTCTCTTTATCTCTTTCTTCTCCCGTCCCCATTGTTCTCCACGGGACTCCTGCCTTATTTCCTCTGTGCTTAGACTAAAAAAATGATAAAGACGATAAACGACTATAAGGCCTTGCAAAGAGAAAAGCGGCTCTGTGGAACTGGACCGAAGGTTAGTTTGAAGGAGTCTTCTCTGGGTGAAGCAACCCGATTGCAAATTTAGGGTATCATCTTTGCAAAAATGGGTAAATCCTGGAGGAGCTCATATTTGCCCCCTGTTTTTTTTTGGGGGGGGGGGCTTTCTTTTAAAAAAAAAGTATCGTTAGACCCAGAATTCAAAGTTATGACTCCCTTGCAAGGAATTGTGTGATCCTAGACCTGCAAATCTGTATCCTAGACCTGCAGACCTGTATTAGCAGCAAGGCCAATAATAAACTCTTTTCTTCTTCTTCTTCTTCTTCTTCTTCTTCTTCTTCTTCTTCTTCTTCTTCTTCTTCTTCTTCTTCTTCTTCTTCTTCTTCTTCTTCTTCTTCTTCTTCTTCTTCTTCTTCTTCTTCTTCTTCTTCTTCTTCTTCTTCTTCTTCTTCTTCTTCTTCTTCTTCTTCTTCTTCTTCTTCTTCTTCTTC